>NC_064811.1:14929215-15069049 GCF_023721935.1 Panthera uncia | reverse complement strand
ATATATATACATATACACATATATACATATGTGTATATATATATATATATATACACATATATAAACATATATATGACCGAAATAAATATTAACTTGTAACAGGTGCCCTAAACAAAGGCTTTTCCTGGAAATGTAGGCAAAATGAAAAGATATGATTTGATGTTCCTCAGACAACATGAGGAAGACTCAGCAGTTACGAGAAAGTCATAGGAAACTGAAGAAAATGTTGCCAGTTCTTTTCACCATTCCCACAGAAAGTAAGAGAACCCAGGAGTCTCCAAGACAGTAAACTTAAAATCAACTTAATTACTTCCTGTGGTTTGGCACAGTTGATGTACCACTTAATTAATAAGGAATTATAAGAACATACACAAATGAGCAGAGAAATAAGTAATGTAAGGGAAGGAATAATTTAATTCTTTCTATAATTCTTAAACTGGAATGAGGAAACCTACAAATTAAGCATTTTTATTGTGAATGTAAAGTGAATTGAACAGACTTTCCATGAAAATTGTCTGACGGATCTGTCATTGATGAAACTTCACAGTCACATCAGCCCTTTGAGATCTGATGCTAGGAGATGCTAAACTAATGAAACTTTCTTGTTTTTAGAAAATGAGATTTAAAAAAATATCCAAATTGCTTCCTCAAATTGTGATATTATCTCTGGCTAAAGAACAAAAAGATGAAAGCATTTGTATTTTGATTAGAATCTTTAAGCCTCATTTGCAATGCTGAGTATGGATATCTCAAATAATTCATAAACACAATGCCACGTGTATTTGAAAAGATACAAAGATAATCATGGAGTTTTGAAGATAGATTAGAGGCTAGAAACAAAAAGAATCTATAGTCAGAATAGGAATGGGATAGAAATCATAATATTTGTGTGGATTTATGGTTGATATGAACTGAGAATATTACAAATACTTACCAACTGCTATAGCACCGTACTGGATGCTGGGCTTTAGTCTGAGAGTTAAGTCTTGGAGAATGGTTTATTCGCTAGAACAGAGTGTGGAGACCCAAAGAGGTGTTAAAATGAAGGGATGGAGATGATTGGCATGGCTAATGATACGGGAACATTTTAATATTGTAACAACTGGTACTGTGTACTGGCCAGTGGCCAATCTCAGATATACCTTCTTCAGCGTTCACAACAAAGTAAGCCAGAATGTTGATTGATTCGTATGTATGTATGGAATTTGATGTGGAATTTTTACATAGCCCTCCTATCTAGGAGGATGTTATTCCTTCCTTCACTGAAGTCTAAAGATCTACACTTACCAGCCTAGGATTCTGGTCTGGTGGTAAGCCCTCTACCCCTGAGTCACTAATGGAAACCATCCCGAGGAGAAGTCAGAAATCACCCAGAAAAACCACACGTGTGTGTGGAACCTCAAACCATTCGTGCAGTGTGAAAACCTCAAACCTTGAAACTAATCTAAAACTGGCATGAAAACAGAAATCCCTGTAGAGACTTCACAGAGACAAATATAAAAGCACTTCTTAAGGATGTCTCCAGAAGCTGAGAAAAAATGGGATTCTCATGAGGGAAAACCTCCACCGAATGAAATAACGGACAAAATAACTATGTACTCAAGAAAACCCACAACCCGAGATTGTCATCTGATTCTGGATGGGAACTAAAGGAGATGGCAGAATTAAAGATGATGGGCTCGCTGAAAGAAATTTTAAAATAAGTACATTAGGATTATAAAAGAAGATAAAGCCATAATTCATACTTCTAAAATCAGAGCAATATATAATTTTTAAAAGAAAGGAATTGACACTTTTTTGTATAAGAACCAAATAGAGATTCTAGGAAAAAAAAACCACAATATTACCTCTAACATAAATAAAAGAAAAATATCATAGATAGAAAGTATAATAGCATAGTAGTCATTGATAGATTATTTTTAAAAATATTTTTAAATATAAAAATATATATTATTTTTAAAAACATATGTAAATAAACACAACAAAAAAGCAGTCCAAAGCAAAAGTTGTACTAAATGATGAAACACTATACACAACCCCTTCAAAGTCCAGAAAAATAATGACTAAGCCCATCATGACGAGAATTAATTCTATTCTATTCTAACATGAACATTTTAAGTCTATTAACATTTCTGAAAGTGAGATATGCTTTTAAACAAATGATGTTTAGCAATGTGTCAGAGTTTTACCAACACAACTTTTTTCCTAACTTAGTACTAGGTAAATTCATGGGATATTTAAAAATCAATAGTGGCCCATAATTGAAGAAATCTTGTGTTTTGCACTGATGATGCATAATTTGCCATATTACCAGCCAAAGCAATTTGGCAAGACAAATATACCAGGTATAAGAATTGGAATGGAGGAGATATAATTATTGATATAGAGATCATGTAATTTATTCCTGGAAGATGTGTGAAAATAAACAAAGTGACCACTTAGAAAATAAAACAAAATGAATAAATAAGATTCCTCTCTCAATCTTTATGCCATATATAATTTGAAAAGGATTAAATATTAAGTATAAAAAATGAATAAAAAATGGAAAAAAAATATTTCAGAGAAATGGGGAGAAGTCTCAGGGAGCCAGTGTAAGAAAGGATATCTGACTCGTGGAGTTTTTCAACAACGTAACAGGTTTTTAACCAAATATTATGAGCAAAACATTATTTGAAATGTTGAGTAAGAGACTGGACTAATACCATCCAGGAATTCTAGGGAGGGAATCCTTGTGCTAGATTATCCCCTTACAATTCAATGGATCCATAATACAATATAACCTATGTCCATGGGCTCTCCAACAGGGAGGTACAATGAGAAGATTCCAGTTACAAATGGGAGACTGAATATGTGTGTTTACATCTCTCCCTACCATATCCCTCTGAGTCTGCATTAAAGAATTACAAACAGAATATATTCAGGAGCAATAAGAATGAGGGACATTTTTGGAGGGAGAGAATCTCTTACCGGATCCTTACCTCATTCAGTCAAATACAGTAAGACAAAGAGACTTTCCAGTAGACTTAAAGTTAACAGGATTTTTGAAAACGAATTTCTCTCATTTAAAAAAGTTACTAACCCATCTTAGTTTGTATATTGTACGATGTAAGGATTTTTGTTCTATTTTTTTAATTTTTTTAAAGTTTTTGCTTTAAATTCCAGTTAGTTAACATACAGTGTAATATTAGTTTCAGGCATACAATTTAGTGATTCAACACTTTTCGGCACAACACCCAGTGCTCATCACAAGTGACCTCCTTAATCACTATCACCTATTTGCTATTAATGTATATCACAATATTCTATCACCATGTATTAAGTAAACCATTATTTTCCCATTGAATAGAATATTTGGCCTTTATCGAGTTCCAAGATATATTTCAATCTATTCTTAGACTCCGTTCTCTTTTTCTGATCTTTTTCTCCTTTTTGTACCAATGGCATTGTATTTTGATCATAACAGCTTTGGAGTAAATTCTCATATTTAGCATATGCCTCCTGACAATTTTTTTGCTTCATACTTCTATTGGCTAATTTCAGATATGGAATATCCTAAATAAATTTAGAATTATTTTACCAAACAGGTAAAAGAAGATTCTTATTAAATTGCAACATACAATTTTGATGTAGAATTATTTCTTCTTATGTATTCTTCTTAGGTATTCTTCTTAAGTAGAATTATTTCTTCCCTTTTATAAGTGGATTTATCTTTGTATCAGGGTACTAGTTGACTTCCCATAAAATGTCTTTTCTTTCCCAGAAATGTTACGTTCCTTAGATTTAGTAAATTACATTGTTATATTCCCCATAGATTAGTTGCATTAATAGCACATGCTGGAGTTCCTTTAGTTGAATACACTGGTGTTTTCTGAAGAAAATTCCTTTCGTCATTTGCTGAGACAATCTAAAATCTTTGTTGGGTCTCAGCTAGGTCCTCTTAGAAGTAGCTAGACTGCATTATTTTTGCTTTTGTGGAATACTATTGAAGGAATTGCCCTTTGGCATTTGGCTTTTTTTGTTTACTTTGGAGAAATATTATAAGAAATGACACTAGGAGATTCATGGCTGTATTTACTGTAATGGTATTGTTGAGTGTCTTGATGAAACCTCCGTCTGTGATTTCAATACCAGCCAATAGTTCAACAGCTCCTGAATTATTGGTTGGGTTGTTGTGTTAGGGATTTACCTGAATTTTCTAATTGATTAGTTTCTCTTTTCATTCACTACTAGAAAGTTCAAAGACAATATTTTGCATTTGGAAAGTAATGTTGTATGTAAACCCAAGTCTTTTGTTGTTGTTTTATTTCCCTCCATTATCTTTCCTTGGCCTGGATTTTCTTACTCCCTTTTTATCTTCTCTTGCTGTATTTTACATCTGGTTTTAAGCTACTTGAAAAGAATTTACAAAGAAAGGGCATAAATAAATATTGAAGCATATGGATGACTAAAACCATTTTTCTTAGCTTCTGTTTCTTCACCTGAGGCATCCCTGCCCCCCTACATATCTCTGATTATTCAAGCATTTTTTGATAACCCTTTAAAAGTTAGCACCCACACTATCCCCAGCTTTCCCACTTTATTTTGCTCCACAAGATTCTCCATTACCTGACATACTAGATATATTTTGTTGCTGTTTGTTTTCTACATCCTTCTACTAGAATGTAGTTCCATATTGACTGCTTTATACCCAAACCATATGGGTAAATGCTTGGGTAAATTTTAATGAATATCTACTTTAATGCAGTTCCATAAAAAAGTAATGGTATGACATATTTTGAAATGACTCATATAGCCCAGTACACTAACTTCTCTTTCTTCTCCTCTTTCTTTACTTTTAAAGAAGGCATGGTCGACGAGGCTCTGGATATAATGTATCTTGATAGGATCCCCGGATGTATGGCTCCTTGAGAGTCTCTCCTATTTCAACACTAAATGCCAGTCTTGGAGGACAATTTCTATTAAAAATTCAGATACTTAATGCTTTGGAATAATAATGGAATACAATCATATTTATTATTAGCTTTTGATGGCAGGGAACATGTCTATTTTGCTCACCATTGCACACCTACATCAAGGCAGTCCAGTCATTAGCACAAAGCAGGAGATTACCTATTTGTTGAATAATGAATTAATAATAATAATAATAATAATAATAAATTAGTAGCTTTCTTAAGAGGTGATTATGTTCTTATAATTCTGATAAACATTTGAACTAACACCTATTGTAATTTCTCATATAATAATGTGAGTTGAATACTGTTATTATCTACCCTATTTTTCGATTGTTACCCCTATTTTTCAACTAAGAAAACTGAGGCTGAAAGAAATTAAATAATATGTTTCATAAACTTACACAGGTAATAAGCACAGAGCTGGGACTTGATTCAAGACATATCTGATTCTAGAACCATACTCTTAAATTTCAGTACCATTGCTTTGGACATGATTTCTATTCTTTTTTCATGCCAGTTATATTTCTTTTGTGTATCATCCTAATTGGCTCCATCCTTCAGTAAAAATGTAGATAGCCCTAACCATGGATATTGCAGCCAGGTTTTAGTGCTGCAAGGCTTCCTTTTTCCAAGAAAAAAAAATGTAGTTGTTATAAAAATGACTTCTGATCTCTTAGATTGTCTGATAAGCCATGTATAATGCCTGAGCTAATCTTTTCTGAAAGCTCTTTGGGCAAATTGCTAACACTCAGGTCTGACAGTTTAATGCTATTACACTACAAAATATATGTTCTTTCCCAAAATAAACATGTTTTATAATAGCAATACAGATGTCGTCAAGGGGCAAGGTTATCGGGAGATAATTAGACCCCAGAGAGATTACAGGCTCTTAGATCATGAGAGCAGTATTGCGAGCCTGCCTTATTAAATAATTGTAAGAAAGTCAAAGTCAACTATAAATACACACATTTCCCTGTAATTACTTTAAAAAGTACAAACCCAAGGTGCATGCCGATGTGCTGAGATGATAGGCTTCTCTCTCCATTACACTAAAATGTCTAAATATAACCTAGAAAACCAACTTTCAAATTGAATTTTAAATAAGATGGTGAAAGGAAAGACACCTCTTCCTTCCTTTGCTAACATTTTTAGGTTAGCTGTTTTAAGGACATTTTTAAACCCTGGCAAATGAGTGGCTGAGTTCCAAGAAATAATCCTCCCACTCTATACTTCATACTCCATAAAAAATATAATAAAAATCTAATTACATAAAATTCTCCAAATATGTCCCTGTATATTCACACTTAATAGTCCCTTGTCCTGAAAGATCTCTCACTCTCCTTAGACTAAACTTGCTAACCAGAAGCTGACATCAATCTGAAAAACTCGTACATCATCCTCAAAAATAGCTTTATTCAAAGATTTGTAATAATAATAATAATAATAATAATAAAAGGTTTGTGAAATCTTTCCCCTGTATCACTAATCACCCCATCTTATTAACATCAGAATGTTTAAATATTTCTTCTTTGGTGTTCCATTAACATCTTATGATCGTTTTTATTAGCACAGTAATCTGTGCTATATTACTCCGTACATTTACAGATGTTGGACCATGTTAGATTAAGTACAAGAAGCAAACATCCCCAGTTATGCTTTAGGAACAAATAAGCCCTACCACAGTGCCAAGCACAAAGCATTTGCTTAATAAATATTTACTGAATAAATGAATAAAGCAATTAATAAGGTGAGAGTGTCCAAAGCAGGTAAATAGAATCAACCATCATGTAAAAGGAAATAATTTTCACTAGGTATGTCCCTTGTTCACTGCTTCCATTGTTAATCACAGAGTGGGTCTATAAATTCTGTTCTCCACGGGGAAAGATTCTTTATTTAAGAGGAAGCTTTGGAACACCGAGATTCTCATTCCTATGCAAACAGCTTCCATTTATATTTAATCTCCCTGAGGGACCTGGTTTGTCTGGTTTGGTGCTGCATCCCTAGTGCCCAGAACACTGCATGGTACAAAGCAGTCAGTGCCTGACTTCCAACCTGTGAGGGCCCTTTTCCATCTGTTTCTCGTAAAGCATTTACATAACTTTCCCAGAGCATCACAAATAATTAGTGACAAAGCTGAAATTCTAAATAAGATCTTCTGTGTCCAAGTATGTGCGTTCTCCATGAGATTATTTCCAGTTGCCGATCAATCCCAGTTAAGGCAACCATACTAAAATTGTTTTGTTGCTTATCTTTGTATTTGATATTTCACAGAAGATACCGTGAAGTATCTTCTTCCTTTTGGTCCTGGGTGCACTTTTTAGTTTCAAGAGTCTGAAATCCTACCCTAACCACGAATCTGGTTATTTCATTTTCTACCCCCACCCCAGCTTTATTGAGATATAAGTTGCATATCTTTAGGGTGTACAGCGTGGTGTTTTGCTATATATACAGGCTGAAATGATTACCACACTCAAGTTAATTAACATATTTATCACATGGTTACCTTTTTTGCGTATGGTGGTTATTTATTCACTTATTTCTTCTATTGGCCATACAGCAGTAACCTAACAAAAGGCACTGCATATGAAGTCTTTGCAGGCTCATGGAATCAGAGAATTCAGTCTACAGAGAGTACAAATGATAGTTTCTTACTGTTGTTTTGCTATGAGCATGTACTTTCTAGACTCTCTACTATGTTTATAGTTAAAAATTGTGGGGCACCTGGGTGGCTCACTCAGTTGAGCATCTAACTTCTGCTCAGGTCATGATCTCACAGCTTGTGAGTTCAAGCCCCACATCAGCCTCACTGCTGTCAGCACAGAGCCTTCTCCAGATCTTCTGTCCCCCTCTCTCTGCTCCTTCCCCACTTGTGCTCTCTCTCTCAAAAATAAATAAATCTTTTTTAAAAAGGTGTGTTCATTCAACTATTCACTGCATTCCTTTTTAATTCTACATTCAATCAACAAGGATTCCTTTACATTTATACTTTCAGGGGTTTCTTTTCAAAATTTTAACAAAAATTTAAACCTAAGTTTAAGAAAAATATCCCAGTAATGTATTTGAAGCTTGGTTGCTGGCAATAGGTCTCTCTATTATTTTGGATGGGAATATTCAGATTGAAATATTGCAGAGCATTTTTAGCCACAAAGACAGAATAAATATCATCCAAAGTTATATTTTTCCATGAGTACATACATTAGTCAAGCTATGTTATACTATAGGAACAAATAAGTCCATGAATCTTTATTCTAGTAGCAACAAAAAGTATATTCTTTGTTTCCGTCATGTATCTAAAGTGGACCCTTTCTTGGAGTAGAACTTGAGGTAGAAAGTGGAATCTGCTAGACATAATCACACAGTGACTAAGACCACTGGAAGCTATGGAATGTTGGAGCCACACCATCTGGAGCATGAAGGCTCTGGGCTGGAATACAATGAAAGGGACGGCATGGAGCTGGTCTCCCGTTTTCAAATGCCTCATCCTTAAAGTGACGTTTGGTGATTCTGCTCACATGTCTTTGGCTCTTTGGCTAGAATTAGTCACATGACTCCCCAAAACACCGAAAGGAAGATTAGGAAATGTGAGGGAGCAGATAGATATTTATTGACCAAAAAATGCCTTTGCTACACCAACCAACAAAGCTTGTTTGGAAATAAATTAACCTAATCGAATCCTTGAGACTAAGGATAAATTTTCATGACATGTGCCGATTTGCCAGTAATGTAGTTTTCACTTCTTCAGCGAAAGTTTTAGGATAAATGGTACCACACATTGTTTGTACTAGTTGATTCCTGAGAAAAAAGTGGGGGAAGAAAAGAACTCACTGTGTGATATATCTTAAAAAGAGTACATTTCTGTCTTTAGCACTTTTTTTTTGTAGCTGAAAAATTTAAACATTAACCAAAGCTATCTCTCTCTTTTTTTTTTCCATCCTTAAGATTCCTTCCTTCTATAAGATTCCAGAATATTAATTGATGGATCCAGTGAAAATGAATGAGTCTTATCCACATTATTTAATGGGCAAAAGAGCTCATGCTAAATAAAGATAAAAATGTAGACTTCATATATTCTATGATGTTGTAGCAGGAAGTGTTCATATCCATGTGAGGATGAATGAAAGGCTATGATGAGTCACGATGGAGGGTGTTACTCACTCCCACCCACTAGCCTTACTAATAGTTTTGTAAAGTAGCTATTTTTTCTTTCACTCATTCATTCATTCCCAAATCAATTATCGAATGCTTACAATATGGCACGCTTTGCTCTAACTCTGCAAAATAGAAGTACATAAAACAAACAGGCTTCTTATTCAAATGGAACATAAATTCTAATATGGAAGGACAGAGAATAGACAATTGAAGTCCAAGAATTATACGGAAAAGAAAAAAACAAATAAAACATGGCAGCAAAACAGAGAGTGACTGGCAAGCAATGTTCAAAGATATGCAGTTATTCGATATTATAGGCCAGAATGGAGGCTGTTGGGTTTGGCATTTGAGGTTTTACTGGTATCCCTGGATGGAAGGGAAAAAAAATCAGACTGCATCTTGTTGAGTGACATATGAAGAAATGGTTTCAAGGTTGATTATAAAGAAATAAGCCATTGTTTGTAGAGGAGGCAATGGTGAAACCAGACTGCTCTATTGTTATTTTGCAATGAAGAGGTGATTCTTTGTGTATTTCTTATTGCACTTAGAGCTTTCTTTTTTTAAGTTTATTTTTTATTTTGAGAGAGAGAGAGAGAGAGAGAGAGACAGAGAGAAAGTGAGCAGGGGAGGGCAGAGAGAATCCCAAGCAGGCTCCACATTGTCAGTGCAGAGCCGACGTGGGGCTCCATCCCACAAACTGTGAGATCATGATCTGAGCTGAAGTCAAAAGTCTGACACTTAACTTACCAAGCTACTCAGGCATCCCTGCATTTTGAACTCTCGATTATACTTTTAGTAAAAATGTCTTAGCCCTAATAGAAAGATAGCTCGTATTTACTGATTCACTGTGAGTCTGACAAAGTCACAATAACTGTCACTACAATCTAATGAATTGCTAATATTCTTTTTTTACTATGCAGCTAACAGTGTCTTAAGGTAGCTCCCATGACCCCTGCCTCATGGAGTTCATGCTTTTTTTGAGATCCTTCCATTTCGAGTGTAGATGGAACCTATAGGATATGGCAAGGGTAATAGGATGTACATATTCCCTACACAAGCTTCATAATGACAAAATAAGCAAGTTCAACAATGAGGTAGAATCTATTTTCTTGGCCCTGTGAAAGTCTTTATATGTGACACTGGTTTTTAGTGATGGTTATCTTAACATAGGTGAAAGAATTATGCGCTCAAAGACTGTATACTCACATGGCATCTTTACAAACAAGTAGGAAATTCATCTTGGCTAGCTCTTCCTAAAATCGAGACGGCTGGCAGAAGACAGTGGTGAAGGAGTTAAGAGAGACTGCTGCTGACAAGTCTGCCTAAATCAAGTGCCTGTCAGCAACAATGGAGAACCGGGAAGGGGGGCGGGGGGGGGGTGGTGATAACAGGAGGAGGTGAAATAAATAGTCCTTCTCGCCAGCACAGACCTCACTTCTGTAGGCAAGAGGGGAATGGCAGAGACAGTTATAAAGGGTCTTTTATGCAAAGCAATCAAAGGGCTATGATGAAAATACAATATAAAATACACTCTTAGCATATTAGCTGACAGCTAAGCCTAGACAAATAAGAGTATTTTCAATTTGCTCTTAAAAGTCTCGAAGGAGCTGGAAGTTGTTACAGCTGCAGGAAAAAAAAAAGGTGAGTTTGAATGCAGCCTGAAGAAAATATCCTTGCCCTTATTGAATCAAGCGGAACAGGGGCCACTACTCGAAAGCAAATCCCCAAAGATAGATGGTATATAAGCAGGAGATTCTCTAAAAGGAATTGAGGTCTTGGTTGTAGAAATCTCTGAAAATCAGAGATGGAGTCTATAGATGAGCCAGGGGTCCGAGAGAAAAGAAAGACCACTCCATTAAATGCAGACAATAAATACAGCTGGGTTCCAGGGAAGACACTCGCTGATCCCAGGGTCTGTAGAGCTAAATGTCAGTGCGAGTGCAACAAGTGTGCAGACCTAATGTCTGAATCCTATGGTTGACACTCTCACTGAGGACTAACTTA
Organism: Panthera uncia; assembly: GCF_023721935.1. Taxonomy (NCBI): domain Eukaryota; kingdom Metazoa; phylum Chordata; class Mammalia; order Carnivora; family Felidae; genus Panthera; species Panthera uncia. The sequence goes on along the minus strand of NC_064811.1, from coordinate 15,057,944 downwards.
TTTTTATGCAAAGCAATAAAAGGGCTATGATTAAAATACAATATAAAATACACTCTTAGCATATTAGCTGACAGCTAAGCCTAGACAAATAAGAACATTTTCAACTTGCTCTTAAAAGTCTCGAAGGAGCTAGAAGTTCTTAAACACAATAAAAGCCTAGTTTGGGGATGGGTGACACTAAACGCAGAAAGATGTGTAGATAGAAACAGGAATCTCTGTAGTTTGATTGTAAAATACAGCTGATGTTGTTACTATTTTGCTCAAAGTCCACCATTGGCTTGGCATGTCTTTCACAACAATATCCAAATCTTGTTCATGGCTTACAAAGCTCTTCATGACCAGATCCTGGTCACTTCTCTGCCTCCATGTCTTTCTACTCTTATGCTCCCTGGATCTTATATTACAGGGGAAGTAGATGATACTATCAGGTTTCACCTCTGTGTCTTCTTACTACCAAATACCATGCCTCTAACCACATACTTTTCTCAGTAGTGGCTTGCTGGGTCCCCATACACTTTGATTTTTTAAATATTTCAGGACCATCCACATGTTAAATAATTTCTTCTAAGAATTTTCATGGGATCAAGGTTAAGCTATTTTTTGAGAGCCAAATGTTTATTGTTCCTAGATTTCTGATGCCTCTGGACTTCTCCATGATTCCTTTACATTCACTCACACATTGCATCCCTTAAAAGTGTTTAAAATTTATGAATCGATTTATGATCTGTGAACATATCCCAAGTATGTACATTTAAGTACAGCCAATTGTTATATGCATTGATCTCACTAAGATTCACTTTTAAACATAAACATGGAGAAAGAATGTGAATTGTAACAATTGCTGAACCGTAGACACATCTGCTATGATGCTAAACAATCCAGACTACAACTGACTTCTTTGATGGGGGTAAGAGTCAGACCATCTATCTGTAGAGACTATGACTCCTTTCTAAGTTAAAGTCAGATGATATTGGCTGCAGTGAAGCCAATTCTATTGAAGTTGCCCACTCGGAAAGTTCGGGAACTCTTTCTAAAGCCATCTTGCTGGACATTCCACTTATTCTGGTGATAAGTAAGACTATAAGCATTTCAGTGTGTCCATGCTCTCGCATGGGTCTCTCCTTCCTATAGTGATCTTCCTATAGTTTTCTTTTTGACTGATGACGTCCCTACCCAAATTTTTCTGTAGGTATCTTTTTGCCCTCTGTATCCTTTCTTTCTCATTCAGTGAGTGCCTTCAGTGCTCCTTTCACCTTGATGGCTTTTATTCATTAATTCATTTTCTGAGTTCCAGTTGCGTATCTTAATATGAGCCCTTCTTTGCATGGCCAGCCAACTCCTGTTCTTTCAGATCTCGACTCTGAAATGATCTCCTTCTCAAACCCTTCCCCTGTCTTTATGTACCTACATCAGTTGCCTTATCATGCATTGTACTTCCTCCAAAAATGCATTTATCTCACTACTGACTGTTTTCTCTTCTATGTGGCCTACTAAACTGTAAGGTCTCCAAGGGAAAAGAGATTTTGGTGTCTTTCACATTTTTATCACTACCATGTAGTTTCAGGTAGAACCCAAATGCACCCCAGCATTAGCTTTAAAGGGTAAATAATCTATAACCTAGAGAAGCAGAGTAAGTCTGATGGATAGAGCGTTAGAGGAAGTCATCAGACACTAAGAGAAGATGAATGACATGTTTTTTCCTTGGGTTTACCTCTTTCTTGAACATATATTTTATAGTGGCATTTCTTTCTGTAGCATGTTTTGCCTTATTATGAAACCTTCCAGATAACTGGAATTATAAAAATACAAATTACATGAAACTATATAAAAGAGAATTATATAATGATAGGTAATATAATTATTTAACATCCACCTAACTTACCCTTTTATTTTAAGTATTAACAATTTGTAAATAGAAGTGAAGCCCTTCTGTGCATTTCTTTGTGATGGCATTTTATCTCCATAAATGTGTATTTGGCATTTTTTTCTTGTAGTTTCTATTCTTTTATCACATATATCTATATCAACAAAGTATATCATTTTGTTTTTTATGTTCTAAAGCTTTGTTTAAATGTTGTCATAAAGTACATACTAAACAACTGGGTTGTTTTGCTCAATACTTTGAGATTAGCCAAACACTACTGGTTCATTTTTTTTTTTAATTTTCCTGATCACAATGTATTTTACTGTTATCCCCTCTTTTTATACCTTCAATTAAATTGAGGAAGGTTTAACCAATTCATTCATAATTTCCTCTGCTAGTTTGAAAGCTATTATTGGTATTTCTCATTTTAGTTATTAAAAATTTTAAGATACAGAATGAACTACAATTTCTCCTAGACACATGAGGTATTAGGCTCTCTACAAAACTATTTTATAGTAGATAAGTACATTTATCATAATTTAAAATTTCTCATTAGCAAGGGTTTTCCCTCTTATTTTCCATAATTTCTCACTAGGTTTGTACTCTTCTTACTTATGTACATCACCACTTTGTGTCTGAAAATGTATTGCTTTTGCCCTAACATTTGCATAGTATTTTAGAAGGGTATAAAATTCTAGTTTTTACTTTTATTTTATCTCTAATTTTGATGATATTTATCAATTTTTCTGGAAAAGGAGGTTTGCTGTCAGTCTGATCACTCTTCCTTTGTAGGTAATCTGTACTTTCTCCCTGATAGTTTTTGAGATTTTTTTTATCTTTATCTTAGGTGTTTTCCAATTTGGTTATGGTTTTTCTATGTGTGGACTTATAATTGTTGGGTTTTTGTCTTAGTACTTAGCATTGCCAATCAATTTGTATTTCAGCAATAATATATTCATTGATGCTTCCTACTGTTCTTTCTTGTCCAATCTCTATACATCTTATAAATATATATTTTAGCTCCACAATCTTTCTTTCATATCTTTTTACCACGCTAATGTATATTTGTAATTTCATTTTCTTTCCATGATCCTTTTGGAATTAATTCCTCAATCATCCTTATTAAAGTCACTATTGACTTCCATATTGCCATAACCAATAATCAATTCTCAGTTCTTTTTTTTAATTAATTTCTTTTGAAACAGAGACAGTGAGCAAGTGGGGAGGGGTAGAGAGAGAGAGGAAGAGAGAAAATCTCAAACAGGCTCCATGCTGTCTGTGTAGAGCCCCACACGGGTCTCTATCTTGCAAACTGTGAGACCATGACCTGAGCCAAAATCAAGAGTTGCACGCTTAACTGACAAAGCCACTCGGGCACCCCAGTTCTCAGTTCTTATCTCACTTTACCTTTCAGGAGGATTCATCTTAGTTAATTGCTTCTTCCTAAAAGTACCTTCTTTACTTGTCTTCTCTTGGTGCTGTTCCCAATTACAGTTTACTCTTCAGCTATTTCCTCTGCAGCCTCTTTCTCATATTCTTAACCTCAAAATAGTGGTATGCCCCAAAGCACCATTCTTGGATGTTGTTGTTTCTTTATCTACTCTTAATCTCTATGTGGCTTTATTTCATCTCATGTCTTAATATAATACATCTAGTGTAGATGGCTATCTAATTTAAGGCAGCAGCTCTAGCCGTCTGCATGAATGTCATCACATATATGCAAAGCTTATTCAACTTCTCTCTTTGGATGTCTAGGGCATCTCAAGATTAATATGTCCCAGATTTTAAGTCTCCATATTTGTTCCTGACCCAGCAATTCCTCATCTCAGTATATTAGTTATGTATCTATCTTGTTCCTAGTATGCCACACATTAACATCACCCTTGACTCCTCTCTTTTCCTCATATTCTGTTTCTAGTCTGTGGAGCTTATCTCATGAAGATATAGCAAATCTGGCTACTTCTCATCACCTCCACTCCTATCATCCTTATCAAAACTAATACCTTTTCTCATCTTGACTACTGAAAATACTTTCTAAGTGATCACCTTTCTTCCACTTTTTCCTTGAGTGCTACTTCAGTTTATTCCCTACAAAGCAACTAGAGTGAATCTTTCAAAGAACAATCAAATAATAGCTTTCCTCAAACTTCTAATTGCTTTACATTAAATATAGAATAGAATCTGAAGTCCTTATCATATCTTATAAGACCTTACATGATTTGGCCCCTGGCTACCTGTATAAATTAATTTCTACCACTCTCCTTTTAGCCTACTACACAACTGCCACACAAGTGTCTCTTCTTCTTGTTCTTATAACACACTAACTCTGCTCATATTGCATGGCCTTTGTACTTGCTGGGTTTTCCTTTTCTGCATGGCTGATCATACACTTTATTTAAATATCTACTCAAATGCAACCTCTTCATGGAGAACTTCCTTGATATTCCCATCTAAAATGTCAATCACCAAGATAATTGACCATTCCTTTACTATATTTTCTTCACATCACTAACTGTGCTTCATGTAATTTATTTTTTGACTGATTTTTCCTACTAACATATGCACTCTAGGAAGGCTGTATAGTTTGCTTTTGTATTCTCAATGTGTGGAATAGTGTGGAACATATTAGGTGTGTAACTGATATATTTTATTAAATGGATGCTATTTTCCAACTCATTAAATAACTCTTTGTCTGTGTTCTGTGATTTATGTTGAATAAGAAACTATAATAAATAATTATAGTTAATATTTTTAAGCTGTCTAACTAGTTATTTTTCTTGTCTACCTATTGTTTGTTTCTTTGTTTTCCTTTAATAAACTACATTTCTCAAAATAGGTATTTTTCCTTAATGTATCTCTTTCATATTCCTCAATATACTTATTTTAAAACCCTTGTCAAGGAGCACCTAGGTGGCTCAGTAAGTTGAGCACCCAACTTTTGATTTCAGCTGCTTGGGATTCTCTCTCCTTCTCTTTCTGCCCCTCTCTCTCTGTCTCTCTTGTGGTATCTCTCTCTCACGCACTCAAAATAAATAAATAAACATAAAAAAAACCTTGTCAATATGTTCTAAAAGATAAGTTTCACTAAGGTACATTTATAACCCAATAATTTTTTCTGTTGTTTGTTTTCCTAACAATTTCCTTATGAAACCATTCAAAACAGAGACTTAAAAACAATAAACATTTATTATCTCTCAGTTTCTTGAGTCCAAAATGCAGGAAAAGCTTAGCTGGTTGGTTCTTGTTTGAGGTCTTCCATGAGCTTGTATTTTAGGTATCACCTAGAGTTGTGGTACTCTGAAGTCTTTACTGGAACTGCAGGATAGCTCACTTATATTGCTATTGGTAGAATGTTCTATCTTTCAACATTGAGATATCTCCATAAGGCTGCTTGGGAAATCTCTAACATAGCATCTGGCTTCACCAGAGTGATGTAAAAACCAAGATGGATGTAATGTGTTTTGTATGATCTAGCCTAAAAAATCATGCCCAATTATTTCCACAATATCTTATTGTTATAGAAGCCAGCCCTATTCAATATATGAGGGTAAAAAAGGCTTAAAAATCAGAAGATAGGGACAGGGAGCTCCTCAGAGACTGGCTACCACAATTGTCTGTTAGTTTTACAAAATCTCTAATGTTGGGTCAAAAGTCCTGCCTAAAAGTGATATTGGAGACTTCAAGCCAGTGGATACAGTTGTCTAAATTTTTCTGATTTTTTACAACTTCAGCCTGCTACCTATGGCCAACAATCAAGCAGTGAAGTGATTTCTTCCATTGCATCTTATGAACCTTTCTTCAGTCTCTGATTTCTAGCAATAAACCTAAATGACGTAATTTGCTCACGTGGGGCAATTTTAGCCTCTCCATTCTTCTCACTTATGGACATAGAGCTCATCAAATGTGTGTTTTAGTTTCATGCAACATTTGTGTTCTGATTCTGGTGCATGGAGACTTTTGCATTTATCCCAAAATATGACATATGTGTGTATATATATATAATCTATATACATGTATAAAATCCATCATTAGTATGAATTTGTTATGGAATTAATATTTTAAAGTATAAAGTCACAATTATAATTGGAATTTTTCCTGACCACTAGCCAGATGCCGAACTTAATGCATGATCTTAAAATTTGTATAGTACAAGTTTAAAATCAGTTTATGCATGGCTTCTGGGGGAAAAAAGCTGGTAGTGGTCTCCGGGGAGTCATAAAGGTAAGCAGAAGAAAGTTTGGTTATATCACCTTGACTCAATTTGAGACATGGGTGGGAGAACAGCATAAAATTGGCCATAATGATCAAGCAGATCCTTGGCTTCAGAAAAGTAAAGGTAAGATGGCAGCTTTCCTAGAACACTGCCATCAATCACAAATTGGTATTTAATTATGACTCTATTATGGTTTGAGAATACAGAATGGGTAAAATGTAGAATAGAATAAAATTCAACACTGCATGTACTGATAGTTACTGCATTATTCTTTTGACAGGTGGACAATTATTGAAGCGGTATTCATTTGTATAGTAGAGATGACTTTATTTTATTTGGTTTCTTTCTAATTTTGTTTGGCATTTCTCCATTAGTGAATCTCTTCACATTAATTGCAATTCCACTGTTTGGCCTGATCTGACTGTCGCAATGCATATGATATCTTATTTACTTATTTGTAAATTATCTTGTAACAAACTATGAGATCCATGTCCAAATGACTATCATCACTCAAATGGTCTTGGAAAATAATGGGTAACATTATAAAGGTCAATACTCAAGCAGGAAATTATTTTGACTAGTGAGATTGAGAATTTATTAAGAATTACCCTTCCATGCTGTTACCAGTATGTCTCTACAAGGTCAATTTCTCTGTCCAAGATAATGAGAGCATAGAAAAATTCAAGTACACGTAGGCTGTCAATTATTGTTCTCTGAAAGGATAAATAGACTTTTATATGAAACATTAAAAATGTGTAGTCTTCTGCCAAGAAATAGTGTTTATATTCAAAGATGAAATAAGTACATGACAAGTAGAGCACAAAAGGGAGTTGAAATCTCAAAGATGATTAAGGTGTTATCAAGGAAAGAAAAATGTATAGATTTTAAGAGAATCCATGTTCGGACTGAATATGACATGTAAATGACCTTATCCTCTGACTTTGAATATTAAAATACACCATAATTCCAGCAAAGTGGATGATTTGGGGGAAAAATTGATTTTGCAATCCTCAAGAAACTGAGGAGTTAGGGAAACGAATTCAAGAGAAAGCTATTTCCAAATCAAATAAGCAGAAAATGGATACCCTAAAGATCCAGCACATCAGAATGAGAGAGCTCTGTCTACAGTGAGTGATAGCTATGTGCTAGGTCTTGTGAAGTACTGTGTAGGATACTTTGGGTGCCAATAATTTGCAAAAATGAAGTCAAGTGTTTAAATCTATTACTAGTTGCTAATGGAGAATAAGATAGTTTCTGGATTCTTAACTTCATGCACAAACTGAAATTTCAAGTTCATGTTGGCCTTCAGATTCCCTAGTTTGCCAAAAAATTCTAAGAGGGCACTGAAAATAACGTCAAAGGAAGAAGAATCACAACCAGGTTCAAAGAGACTGAAGAGATAATCTACATGAGTACAATTGACCTTTGTGTTGAGATGGAAGGTTGATGTTATGAATGTGGTATATTTCTTTGTATTTCTTTAATTCTAATAATACCCAGATAACGATTTTTTTGAGTTAAAGCATACCTAATGTATAATATTACAGAAGCCAGATTATGGAATTGTTTAGGAAACATCTTGAAATCTATGCAACACATAAAAATACACATTTGAGTCAACCAATGCTAATGTTAACTGAATCTGCAAAAATTTGTGGATGTCATTCATTGTGAAACATTAATCATTGTATGTTTTGCCCAACACTGGGAAACAATGGAAGGGCCTGCTACCAACTTCATATTACAGCCATGCAATAGAAACATATTTTTTTAAGTATTATGCCTTTCTGGGTTGTATATTAGAAAAATAAAACTACTTTTTAATATTTTACATAATGCTTTATATCTATAAACTCATTCTAGCCTCACAGAAATTTTGTAAGTAGTTAAAATGAGGATAATCATCTCCATTTTATGGAAGTTACACCATAAAATTTTTGAGGTCACATTAATTTACCCAAAGGATTATCTTTAGTCAATGAAGAAGGTTAAAGTCAAACACAGGCTTTCTGACTCCTTTCATGAAATCCATCCTTCAAGACGCAGCACAAATCCCCCCCCCCCACCCCCCTGCAAAGGAAACATTTGACTTTTCTTTGCCAGTACTTGTCAATACTGCAGGTACATTTCCCATGAATCACTTGCCATGTTGTATCCAAATCCAAAAAGAAGAGCCACACTGAGGGAGATAAATACATATGTATAGAAAAAAAAAAAAAAAAAAAAAACTGCACCAAATTTAAAGCCAGAATCTTAGTTCTTTAGATCAGTTAAGGCATTTTTCAAAACACACAAAAACTTTTGGAAGGAATAGTAAGAACTAACTAGCATAAGAGAACTGATTGTGATTAAAATTTTGTGGAGGTAAACACAGGGATTAGGTAGGGGCAGCCATTTTTAATTTTCTATACCAGTCGGGAAATCTATGTAGGGCACTTATTTTGCTCATTTACATATCTTAGGAAACCAAATGAATTATTTGTCAGAAAGAATTATCTGGAAAGAAATTAGTGAGCTCACTGTTGCATATCTTTGTGGATATTGCTACACCAAAATTAATTACAATTATTAATAACCGTTTTCTCTGGGGATGCTTCTTCTGCCACCCAAATAAGTCATTCTGTGTTCAAGCTGAATGTGGTCTGTATTTTCTTCTAATGCTACTGCATATTTTAAGAAGTCTAGAAATAATAGTACGTCTGGATCAAAGAGTTCTTACATTTTTAGAAAAGTAAGAACATGTTAGTAATACAGCTACTCAAAAATTGACATCTTACAGAAATAAGTATATAGGTTAGCAAGAGCAACTGGCCTTACAAGAGTGCAGTATCTGGCAGTATTTCTCACCTAGAAAAGTCTATTATTAATAATCCCATGAATATTAATAGGAGTTTTCCATTTACATGGCAAAGAAAATAGCCATATATGTTGTGAAACTATTAAATGACCATCTATCATAGCTGGACAAAACTGGCTGCATTTAGTGGGATGCTGGCTGAAATATTAGACTTCACATAAATGAAACAAGTTATTTTTCTGTGACCTTTTTCTCTTCTTTGCCAATACCCCTTATATTCTGAACAAATTGCCTACACGTGATGCTTGATACTTTGAATGAGCTTGTCAGAGCGCGGATCTTGTTCAAGTCATCCATTTTCTCAGAGGCCAATGGAGAGTAAGAGATAATGTGTAAGGTTACAGAGCTGGGGCACGAGGGACCCTCCCGTTGCATGATTCCACAGCCAGGTTTTTAGTCAGATCATTGGAAAGGCAATGCTACTTGGTATTACACTCCAGACTCTCATCTTCTTTAAAGTTGGTTCAGTCTTAAGCAACCAGAAAAGGCTTCAGAAACAGAAGATCATTCGCTTTCCTTTTTGAACATGCAACCACACATTTAGGAAATCACATCTATCTATATACATTTCACATTATAGTAATCCCATGTATGTTTCTGAGACTAGCTATTTATTTACCAGTGATGCTACTAACAAAGCATTTCTTGATAATTTTGGATATAATAATAGCTACTGTGTTCATAGTGTGAGCTATATTCCAATTGTAGCATTTAGTATGTTTCTTACTAGACATCAAATGGGATGTTTCTCATTGTCTTTCGATTTTGGCTAAGGCCTGCCAGTTGAAGACAAAGGGCAACAGAGAGGTTGTAAACACATCCATGCTGTGCTTCCCAAGAGAGTAAAACTTGATCCAGACATTATAAGCCCCTGTTACTTACTGCCAGGTTTTATGAGAGAAGTTAAGAAGTTTAAAATTACAAGCGAAAAGTGAAGAAAGTAGGAGATTATTTTACCTATGAGAGGAGTCTGCATTTTTTCCCATGGAGGAAGACAAAATGTCATTCTAACTTACCTCCAAGCAGGGAAGGAGGTTCTGAGAGATGTGTTCCTGAAGACCTGGTGGGTACTGATTAAATATTTCTGGGCTTATGGAACTTAGGACCCTTGTTCTGCTAAGAGACCAGAGCAAGTGTGACAAAGTTCTTGGGAGAACTTGACAGATGTACCCTGAATTTTGGGATACATGTGACTGTAAAAATTGACATCTTGCTTCTCAACTATATAATTTTGAAAACAAGCAGCTTTTAGGAGCATGCTGCATTGGCCAGAAAACAGAATCTGAGGGGAAGGGGGGGGGGATTTCATAAGGGACACACTGAAATATGCAGTGGCTCTGAAAACTTGTAATAGAGCCAAAACTTCTGTAATGGATGTATAATGGCCAAGAAAAAAATGGCAGTAGTAATACCTGGATGTGAGATATGTTCATTTTCTTTTAAGACTGTCCCCTCCATGGACTCTGTCTCTGGAGGTACTTGAAGATGGAAAAACAGTGACAAAAAACACATCTCCCCTGCAAGTGCATTTCACCATTAAGAAAGATTATGCCTCAGTTGTCATACTTGGAGAATAATTAATTATATGTGAATTGAAACATTGAGATGAGGTCAAAATCTTAACCTAAATTGTAAAATCTGAAAGGAAGTCATGACTGTGAACACTGGTTGTTTTTTGGTTTTTGGTAGCCAACGTGATGTGAGCCAAGATGTCATTCTAAATTATAATATAGGGGTATAAGACAGAGGTCCACACAGTATTGTTGAGCAGCATGATGAAAAAAGGTAGTCGTTTTTATGTGCACTTTTGTCAAATTTATCTTGGTTACATTCACTGCATGTATCTCATTTAATCCCTACAGCGACCCTCTGTGATAGATATCCTCCACCCTTCTGCTACAGATAAAGGTTCTGAGGCTTCAGGGAACCCCTAAAAAACTGGGATTTGACCAGGTTTGTTTAAATCTAACATCTAAGCTTTAGTGGTTAGAATTCGGTACCATTCAAAATAATTTTTTGCGATCATAGTAATATTCTTTATGTGAGCTATCCAATATGATATCTACAAGGTACATGTGGCTTTTGAGTGCGCTTGAAATGTGGCTAGCATGATGGAAGAAGTAAATTTTAATTATATTCATCTAAATTAATTTAGATTTAAATAGCTACATATGGAAAGTAGCTGCTATATTGGGCAGCCATGCTCTAGACAGCTTCATCTGCCCACTGTTCCCAAATTTCTATTGGTCATGAGATGTGTTAGACAATTGCTGTAGCTCTAGTGAGATTTCACATCTCTTGAGCATTTGAAAGCACACACACACACACACACACACACACATCTTGATTAAGTTTAGAACATCAGTGTTTGAATATGAAGCTGATGCAGCTACATGCCTCTGTGAGAAGGATAATAAGTATGGGCACCCAAAGAGGGAGCAGTGGTTTTCAAAATATGCCAGGATTTAGAAAACCTACAAATGGCAAACAAATGGATTACCCTTTAGGATCTCACTTCTGATGAAAGGTGACCAACTCCACTTTATTATATACTGGATTTTATAAAAGCTTTTATTTGATACATATAAACATACAAGTAACTAGAAAGACGGACATGTAGACAGATGAATGAAACCCACTTTGAAATGCATTAAGAATCTGGGAGAACTTGGATTTTCTACTAGCTCTTTAAGTTATTAGTGGTGTGACCAGAGGCCACTTAGTTACCCTCTTTGAGTCTCTAATTTCTCATCTGTACACTGGGGAGCAAACCAGGTCTGCCTCCCTTGGAACCTTTTCTGAGTTTTTGTTGATCATAAATGTGGTGCCGCATGAGAAAGGAATGTGCGAGCTGTGAAGTGCTACACAAGTGTGGGTTATTATTCGTTTGTTGCCACAGCAACCGAAGGGCATCTCTGTGACAACAGAACAGCTAACTGAAAAGCAATGATTTAAAAAAAAAGTATTGTTAAGATCGAAGTATGTGATCCTCTAACAGCAAGAAAGCCCTGATATGAATATTTCTCCCATGCCCTTTTTTCCCCAATCAAGAAGTATTACCTATACATATAGATAATGTTTTTAAACACGGAGAACTGAAAAAAATACTATGGTTATTTTTTAAATGTCCTTTCAATGTTTATTTTTCTTTGCTCATGAATACATGTATATAGGTAAAGATATTTAGACAGGTATCATGTCAAATTTTACACACTGAGATCATACTGTGTATTCATTCCATTTGTATTCTTCTTTCTGTATATTCTTTTCTAATGAATTCATGGTTCTTTATGTATATTAATATTTTCCCAAATTATTATTATAGTCATTGTATAATGTTGTATTGCATGGCTATGCCATAATTCTTCTAATAAACTATTATTGAATATTTTGGGTGTCTCTCTCTCTCTCTCCTCCTCACTCTCTCTCCTTCCGCTCTTGTTTTTGTTGGCTATTGAAACAATACTGCAGCAAATATCATAGGTCTCTAGAAAGACACAGACAAAATCTCTTTCAAGGAGTGGTATTGGAGCTGAGGGTGAATGCCCAGAAGGAGCTAGGCATTAGGGAGGAGCATTCCAAGCACAAGGGCAAGCAAGTACAGTCCTTTGTGGAAACTGGGTTTAACTGATAAGACTATAATACTTTCCCAGGGTGGGAAGTATAACTTACCCCTCATTCTGACTGGCAGTGTATTAAATGAAGTTATTTCCTTATTTAAACAATTGCAGTTTAGGGCTGTCCATTCCAGGCTGCCACATTTGTGGTGGATTGTCTTCCATACAAGCTTTCCATTGCACAATTGGACAGATGCTAAAGCCGAAATCTCTAAACATCTTGAATCTTCCTCAGTCCTTAAGATAATATTTGCTACATATTATCTTGTCTGGAAATATATATTAGGTGAATTAGTACTTACAAGTGTAGCCTACTATTTTATAAAGTAATAAGCAAAATCAGTCTCTACCAACAGGGCCTCTTCAAAGAGGTTTCATATGCTGGTAATTAATATTTAATTCCTTTATAGAAATTATGAGGGAGACCAAAGAGAAACGACACAGAACTCCAGACCAATTAATTTCTTCTAAACATAAATTTCTGGTGTCTGATACCTATACATGCAGACAGAGTAAAAAACAAACAAAGGAACACAAATATTTGGGAAAAGGATGATTTGGTGATATCCTAGTTATGGAGAAAAAGATGACTCACATTTTCTTTGCTTTCATTTTTATAGTGTAACACATACTGTTTATTTCAAGATGAATGCATCTAGTATGAGTATGACCATCTTCCCTGTCCTATCGTTTTCCAAATAGATTTTTCCCCTCCCCTTAGCATGTTTCCTTAGGACATCTTGGAGGGCTTAGAGTACATTTTGGGATATTACATTGTGATGATTGATGGGGGAGACACACTCAGCTTGGCGACATTTGCCACCTGTACCCTCAATTTCCCATCTCCTAACTCCATACTTATGTAGGCACCCCTGTTTTTCCAATATGCTAGAAAACAATTTTCTGATTTTACAACAAAGTATATTCTTTCAGCTGAAGACCAGAATGCTGAGCTGTTTTAATATACCAAATTTATTTTTAAGCCAACTGCTAGAGAAAGCTTAATGTGTAACCTGTCCATGTTTGATTAATGCAGATAAAAATGTCACCTAAAAATTTGAGGAGAGGAATAAAGACCAGGTGTGATCCCAGGTGAACACAGAACACACAATGCAGCTCCAAGCTGTCCTTCTTTATAAGAAACTGCACTGAGCATAAAGCAACAATTTCAGAAAATCAGGAGACGTTAGTGCTGTATTGAGCAGAAATTAAAGGACCCACTGACAAACTGGATTTTGTTGGGGGTTTCTCCCTAAGATGCCCACTTGACCGATGGGGTGAAGAATTCAGAGAGAGCTGGGCCATGCCATGCAACTTACACAAATACATCCACTGTGCCCTGTGGAAAACAATCATTTCTTGATTTGGCTGTGTACTCCATGGTCAAATTGGGGTTAATTAGAAAAAAGTAGTGACGACGTCCTTAGGCTGCTCTGGCCTGAAGTAGCTGGGCTGAGCTGAGCATCACTCTTGCCAATGCCCTTGTGCCTTAAGACTGAGTCTGGCTGGCAAAGACTAGGCATGGGGCACCCTCTTGCCCCAGAGACCCGTGTGGGTATGTGACAAGGGACTCTCTCTCCCCAGCCCCCTGCAGCAGCCTGAGAAGATTCTTTTTTGATACTCTTGTCCTTCGACTCTCATAGTAAGATAGTCCATTGACCTCACAGAACCTTGAGGAGAAAGAAAATATTGAAATACATTAAAAATAAATTTGAAAGCTTATAAGAAAGAAGACTGGCAGACAACTCAGTCCAATCATGTTCTAGTGCTTTGTGGAAAGTAAAGCTTGTAAATGATTAACCTGGATACTTCGCTGAGGAGATTTCTAAGCAAAGTGTTAAACACACAGCCTGCTTTCTCCTTGCTGAGTAACACTGGTGTGCAACACTAGAGTGCAGAGAGATTGCAAAAGGGATTGTTAAGCAAAGAGGAACCAGCACTTGATGATTTGGAAGATTCTCAGCCTATCTAGATAGGGTGTTCTGGAAAAGGGACCAAGTGTGTGATTGGACAACTGTTTAGCAAACAGTTGAATCAAAAGAGATTAGGTGTGTGACTCATGGATCCAATCAACCATCTTAAGGAAGCTAGGAATAGAGATCATTTATACAGAAAATATCCGTAGAGCACCCTTTTTTCCTGATGGCATGGACTCACATGAAGTGTAACCAAGGCCAGCTATGACTTTCAGAAATTTGTTATCAGTAGAAACATTATCAGCCTGGATTAAAAGGGACTGATATGGGATATGGTGAGGGAAGCATGACTTTGGGGGCAAAGCCACAGTGCAGATGTTGGCAAGGTAGACCCAGAGGGCACAGGCCCAAGGAACAGGGCCATCTTCTCCTGGATTCTGGAGGGCAGAGATCTCTGTGGGTTCAGAGGGTGGATCTACCATTGAGGAAGTGGAACTACCACCCCCAATGAGTCCAGAGGACCCAACATCCATTCAGATAGATGAATTTCGAATCTTAAAATCTAACGGAGTTTGTTCTGCCAAGTTTCAGACTTTCCTAGAGACCATGACCCGTTATTTTCCTTCCAATTCTCTCTTTTGGAACGTGAAGTCTGTCCTGTGCCTATCCCACCTTGTATTTTGGAAGCACATAACTTGTCTGTTCTTACAGGTTTAGAGATGGAGAGGAATTTTTCCACAGAATGAATCATACCCTAAGTCTCACCCATAACTGACTTAGATGATGTTTGGATAAGGTTTTGGGCTTGGAATTGATACTGGAATGGATTAAAACTCTGGGGATAAACAAAATGAATACACTTCGCATGTGAAAAGGACATGAATTTGGGGGGAAGTCAAAAGTCAGACTGTTATGGATTCGGTTGTGTCCCCCTAAGATTTATAAGTTGATATTCTAATCCCTAGTGTCTCATAATGTTACCATATTTGAAGACAGAGACATTAGAGAGGTCATTAGGGTAGGCCCTAATCTACCAGGACTGGTGTCCTTATAAAAATTGGAAATCAGAGACAGACATGCAAATAGGGAATATGATGTGAAGAGAAATAAGGAGAAGGTGACCATCTATGAGCCTAGGAGAGAGACCTGGAATAGAACTTTCCTTCACAGCCCTCAGGAAGAAGCAACCCTGAGGATACCTTGATAAGAGGCTTTGCCACTAAGACTCTCCAACAATAAATTTCTGTTGTTTAAGCCACTCAGTCTGTGGTATTTTGTTATGACAGCCCAAGCAAACTAAAATAAATAGATATGAATGAGTCCTTTTCTCCTCCACAATCCGTGATTAAGCTAAGAATGCAGTATTTGTGTTACCAATACAATAAATAATTAAATGCCTACTGTGTGCTGTGCCCAGTACCAACAGCTAAAGGGGATCAAAGAACAGTTAAAATTCAGTCAGTTTATGGATTTCAGTTTGAAATAATCATATTTTAAAATGTCTGGGGAAAATGTGAGTCAGTTACCAACAAATGATTTCTGGAAATAAATAAGTTCATGCATTTGAATTGGAAAACTTTAAAAAAGAGATTGTTTCTTTATGTGACCCCTCTCCACCTTTAACAGTACTCATGGCACTACAGCTAGAAGTTGTAAAGTTATTGTCGCAAAAGTCACCAGGAGATGAAAGCAACTGACATTCTCATAGTGAGGACAGCATATCATTGCTTGTTTTGCAGTTTTATGCAGAACTAGATCCATTTTAAGCTCAAATTTATATGTTAAGTATAGTATTTATTACTTTACACTTTTGGGTATGCATAAAATGTGTAGCATTTATGAGGTGAATAAAGTTAACTAGTGACAAGTGTCCCCTTTATTTTAAAGTTATTTTTGGAAGTTTTTTCTAAGTACCATTGAATTACAATATTCTTAATATTTTGAACCCCAAGTTCTTTAGGATATGATTTGCACATGTTATTTTATTTTGCATAGAGAGAGCTTTTACAAGTACTTCTCTAAGTATTCTTTGATTTTATCCATCAAGCAAGATAATTAGCATTATATTACAGTGTTGGGTTTTTTCAAAAATTAATATTGTATCTGAGGACAATACAGCTGGCTAATTAATTATATGATGTGGATCAATGGGACAATTTGTTAATAAATTCTACTGGTGATGATGGAAACAGTTCATGAAGACAGTCCATGCATCAGGATAAGACTACAGCCTTCATATTTATTTACTATAAATTTAAGACTAGAGGTAGCATAGGAAAAAATAATGGAGATACCAAAATTTGTAAGTTCATGGACATTTTAGCTGTAGAAATGAGAGTAGGAAATAAAAATCACTAGTGTGGCACCTAGACCAATCACGTAGTGATGGATTTTCTTTTCTTTTCTTTTCTTTTCTTTTCTTTTCTTTTTTTTTAGTGTTTATTTTTGAAGGAGAGAGAGACAGAGCACGGTGGGGGTGAGGGGCAGAGAGAGAGGGAGATACAGCATCTGAAGCAGGCTCCAGGCTTTCGGCTGTCAGCACAGTGCCCAACGTGGGACTCAAACTCATGAGCAGTGAAATCATGACTTGAGCCAATCGGATGCTTAACTGACTGAGCCACCCAGGCACGCCAGTGATGGATTTTCTGTAGTGAGGTCCCCTTAACCATACCTGGCTCTGAGCAGAACGGACTTCAGTAATGTGAGGAAGGTCTAGCAGCTAGAATGGAGAACATGACTTGGAAAAATATCTGGTCAATTGGGATGTTCACTCTTCACTGATGAGAGTGGCCATGGCTATGGAAATTGGAGGCTCCATGTAAGTGGGATTAATGTAGACTTCCTGGACCAGGGTAGTTTGACCTGGTGTGTGGGACATAGGATGCTCTTGACAATTTTAGGTGATCCATCTTCTCGGGAGAGTTTCCCACAATAGGGTGAAGGGTCAAGGAAATGGGTTTGGTTTTTAAGGGAAGGAGGATTTTTGTAAAAAATAATCTTCGAGTTAATGTTACCCAAATGGTTTGAGATTCCAACTGAGGCTTGCTTCTTCAGGAGGATGGCGGCGTAGGAGGACGCTGGGGTCACCACTTCCTGCGGATCACTTAGATTCCACCCATACCTGCCTAAATAACCCAGAAAACCGCCAGAAGACTAGCAGAATGGATTCTCCAGAGCCAAGCATAGACGAGAGGCCCACGGAAGAGGGTAGGAAGGGTGGAGAGGTGGTGCACACTACACGGACTGGCGGGAGGGAGCCGGGACAGAGGGGCAGCCCACAGGCAAAGCAGAGCCCCCGAGTCTGGCTTGCAAAAGTGGAGGGGCTGGAAGGAGTGTGTTTGGACAGCAAGCGGGACTTAATATCTGGAAGGTTATTAGCTAACAGCTCTGCTCAGAGAGCAGGAGGGCTGGAGGACAACGGGAGGGAGAGTTGTTGAGCCCAGGACTGATGACAGAGCTCAGCTTGGCGGAGAACAAAGGTGCTCGCCAGCGCCATCTCCCTCACCCATCCCCCAGCCAAAATCCCAAAGGGAACCTGTTCCTGTCAGGGAAGTTGCTTGCACCTCGCAAACACCCAACGCTGTGCTTCTCCAGGTCCATCCCTCTGGCGGTGGGTCTGATTCCCTCTAGGTGCCTCAGGACCCCTCCCAAAGTGGACCTCCAAAGGAGCCTGCCCCTCCGTCCCTGGGCACCTTGCTGATCCACCCCAGCTAATACGCCAGATCCCCAGCACCACAAGCCTGGCAGTGTGCAAGTAGCCCAGATGGGCCACGCCACCCCACAGTGAATCCCACCCCTAGGAGAGGGGAAGAGAAGGTACACACCAGTCTGACTGTGACCCCAGCGGTGGGCTGGGGGTAGACATCAGGTCTAACTGCGGCCCTGCCCACCAATGCAAGTTACTCCAGACAGCACAGAGGAAGAGCCCTGCAGTTCTGCACCACTCCAGGGACTATCCAAAATGACGAAATGGAAGAATTCCCCTCAAAAGAATCTCCAGGAAATAGCGACAGCTAACGAACTGATCAAAAACGATTTAAACAATATAACAGAAAGTGAATTTAGGATAATAGTCATAAAATTAATTGTTGGGTTTGAAAACAGTATAAAGGACAGCAGAGAATCTATTGCTACAGAGATCAAGGGACTAAGGAACAGCCAGGAGGAGCTAAAAAATGCTATTAATGATCTGCAAAATAAAATGGAGGCAACCACAGCTCGGATTGAAGAGGCAGAGGAGAGAATAGATGAACTAGAAGATAAAATTATGAAAAAAGAAAAAGCTGAGAAGAGAGATAAAAAAAATCCAGGAGTATCAGGGGAAAATTAGAGAACTAAGTGATGCACTAAAGAGAAATAATCTATGCATAATTGATATTCCAGAGGAGGAAGAGAGAGGGAAAGGTGATGAAGGTGTACTTGAAGAAATTATAGCTGAGAACTGCCCTGATCTGGGGAAGGAAAAAGGCATTGAAATCCAAGAGGCACAGAGAACTCCCTTCAGATGTAACTTGAATCGATCTTCTGCATGACATACCATAGTGAAACTGGCAAAATACAAGTATAAAGAGAAAATTCTGAAAGCAGTTAGGGATAAACGTGCTCTAACATATAAAGGGAGACCGATAAGACTCGTGACGGATCTCTCTACTGAAAATTGGCAGGCCAGAAAGGAATGGCAGGAAATCTTCAATGTGATGAACAGAAAAAATATGCAGCTGAGAATCCTTTATCCAGCAAATCTGTCATCTAGAATAGAAGGAGAGATAAAGGTCTTCCCAAACAAACAAAAACTGAAGGAATTCATCACCACTAAACCAGCCCTACAAGAGATCCTAAGGGGGATCCTGTGAGACAAAGTACCAGAGACATTGCTACAAGCATGAAATCTACAGACATCACAATGACTCTAAACCCATATCTTTCTATAATAACACTGAATGTAAATGGACTAAATGTGCGAACCAAAAGACATAGGGTATCAGCATGGATAAAAAAACAAGACCCATCTATTTGCTGTCTACAAGAGACTCATTTTAGACCTGAGGACACCTTCAGATTGAAAGTGACGGGATGGAGAACTATTTATCATGCTACTGGAAGTCAAAAGAAAGCTGGAGTAGCCATACTTATATCAGCCAAACTAGACTTTAAATTAAAGGCTGTAACAAGAGATGAAGAAAGGCATTATATAATAATTACAGGGTCTATCCTTCAGGAAGAGCTAACAATTATAAATGTCTATGAGCCGAATACGGGAGCCCCCAAATATATAAAACAATTACTCACAAACATAAGCAACCTTACTGATAAGGATGTGGTAATTACAGGGGACTTTAATACCGCACTTACAACAATGGATAGATCATCTAGACACACGGTCAATAAAGAAACAAGGGCCCTGAATGATACATTGGATCAGATGGACTTGACAGATCTATTTAGAACTCTGCATCCCAAAGCAACAGAATATACTTTCTTCTCGAGTGCACATGGAACATTCTCCAAGATAGATCATATACTGGGTCACAAAACAGCCCTTCATAAGTTTACAAGAATTGAAATTATACCATGCATACTTTCAGACCACGATGCTATGAAGCTTGAAATCAACCACAGGAAACAGTCTGGAAAACCTCCAAAAGCATGGAGGTTAAAGAACACCCCACTAAAGAATGAATGGGTCAGCCAGGCAATTAGAGAAGAAATTAAAAAGTATATGGAAACAAACGAAAATGAAAATACAACAATGCAAACGCTTTGAGATGCAGCAAAGGCAGTCCAGAGAGGAAAATACATTGCAATCCAGGCCTATCTCAAGAAACAAGAAAACTCTCAAATACAAAATCTAACAGCACACCTAAAGGAAATAGAAGCAGAACAGCAAAGACACCCTAAACCCAGCAGAAGAAGAGAAATAATAAAGATCAGAGCAGAAATAAACAATATAGAATCTAAAAAAACTGTAGAGCAGATCAATGAAACCAAGAGTTGGTTTTTTGAAAAAATAAACAAAATTGATAAACCTCTAGCCAGGCTTCTCAAAAAGAAAAGGGAGATGACCCAAACAGATAAAATCATGAATGAAAATGGAATTATTACAACCAATCCCTCAGAAATACAAGCAATTATCAGGGAATACTATGAAAAATTATAGGCCAACAAACTGGACAACCTGGAAAAAATGGACAAATTCCTAAACACCCACACGCTTCCAAAACTCAATCAGGAGGAAATAGAAAGCTTGAACAGACCCATAACCAGCGAAGAAATTGAATCAGTCATCAACAATCTCCCAACAAATAAGAGTCCAGGACCAGATGGCTTCCCAGGGGAGTTCTACCAAACGTTTAAAGCAGATATAATACCTATCCTTCTCAAGCTATTCCAAAAAATAGAAAGGGAAGGAAAACTTCCAGACTCATTCTATGAATCCAGTATTACTTTGATTCCTAAACCAGACAGGGACCCAGTAAAAAAAGAGAACTACAGGCCAATATCCCTGATGAATATGGATGCAAAAATTCTCAATAAGATACTAGCAAATCGAATTCAACAGCATATAAAAAGAATTATTCACATGATCAAGTGGGATTCATTCCTGGGATGCAGGGCTGGTTCAACATTTGCAAATCAATCAACGTGATATATCACATTAATAAAAGAAAAGAACCATATGATCCCGTCAATCGATGCAGAAAAAGCATTTGACAAAATTCAGCAACTTTCTTAATAAAAACCCTCGAGAAAGTCGGGATAGAAGGAACATACTTAAAGATCATAAAAGCCATTTATGAAAAGCCCACAGCTAACATCATCCTCAATAGGGAAAAACTGAGAGCTTTTTCCCTGAGATCAGGAACACGACAGGGACATCCACTCTCACTGCTGTTGTTTAACATAGTGTTGGAAGTGCTAGCATCAGCAATCAGACAACAAAAGGAAATCAAAGGCATCAAAATTGGCAAAGATGAAGTTAAGCTTTCACTTTTTGCAGATGACATGATGTTATACGTGGAAAATCTGATAGACTCCACCAAAAGTCTCCTAGAACTGATACATGAAGTCATCAAAGTTGCAGGATACAAAATCAATGTACAGAAATCAGTTGCATTCTTATACACTAACAATGAAGCAACAGAAAGACAAATAAAGAAACTGATCCCATTCACAATTGCACCAAGAAGCATAAAATACCTAGGAATAAATCTAACCAAAGATGTAAAAGATTTGTATGCTGAAAACTATAGAAAGCTTATGAAGGAAATTGAAGAAGATATAAAGAAATGGAAAAACATTCCATGCTCATGGATTGGAAGAATAAATATTGTCAAAATGTCAATACTACCCAAAGCTATCTATACATTCAATGCAATCCCAATCAAAATTGCACCAGCATTCTTCTCGAAACTAGAACAAGCAATTCTAAAATTCATATGGAACCACAAAAGGCCCCGAATAGCCAAAGTAATTTTGAAGAAGAGGACCAAAGCAGGAGGCATCACAATCCCAGACTTTAGCCTCTACTACAAAGCTGTAATCATCAGCATGGTATTGGCACAAAAACAGACACATAGACCAATGGAATAGAGTAGAAACCCCAGAACTAGACCCACAAAAGTATGGCCAACTAATCTTTGACAAAGCAAGAAAGAATATCCAATGAAAAAAAGGCAGTCTCTTTAACAAATGGTGCTGGGAGAACTGGACAGCAACATGCAGAAGGTTGAAACTAGACCACTTTCTTACACCATTCACAAAAATAAACTCAAAATGGATAAAGGACCTGAATGCAAGACAGGAAACCATCAAAATACTAGAGGAGAAAGCAGGAAAAGACCTCTCTGACCTCAGCCATAGCAATTTCTTACTTGACACATCCCCAAAGTCAAGGGAATTAAAAGCAAAAATGAACTATTGGGACCTCATCAAGATAAAAAGCTTCTGCACAACAAAGGAAACAATCAACAAAACTAAAAGGGAACCAACGGAATGGGAAAAGATATTTGCAAATGACATATCAGACAAAGGGCTAGTATCCAAAATCTATAAAGAACTCACCAAACTCCACACCTGAAAAACAAATAATCCAGTGAAGAAGTGGGCAGAAAACATGAATAGACACTTTTCTAAAGAAGACATTCAGATGGCCAACAGGCACATGAAAAGATGCTCAACGTCGCTCCTCATCAGGGAAATACAAATCAAAACCACACTCAGGTATCACCTCACGCCAGTCAGAGTGGCCAAAATGAACAAATCAGGAGACTATAGATGCTGGAGAGGATGTGGAGAAATGGGAACCCTCTTGCACTGGTGGTGGGAATGCAAACTGGTGCAGCCACTCTGGAAAACAGTGTGGAGGTTCCTCAAAAAATTAAAAATAGACCTACCCTATGACCCAGCAATAGCACTGCTAGGAATTTACCCAAGGGATACAGGAATACTGATGCATAGGGCCACTTGTACCCCAATGTTTATAGCAGCACTCTCAACAATAGCCAAACTATGGAAAGAGCCTAAATGTCCATCAACTGATGAATGGATAAAGAAATCGTGGTTTATATACACAATGGAGTACTATGTGGCAATGAGAAAGAATGAAATATGGCCCTTTGTAGTAACGTGGATGGAACTGGAGAGTGTGATGCTAAGTGAAATAAGCCATACAGAGAGAGACAGATACCATATGTTTTCACTCTTATGTGGATCCTGAGAAACTTAACAGGAACCCATTGGGAGGGGAAGGGGGAAAAAAATAGAGGTTAGAGTGGGAGAGAGCCAAAGCATAAGAGACTCTTAAAAACTGCCAACAAACTGAGGGTTGATGGGGGGTGGGAAAGAGGGAAGGGTGGGTGATGGGTTTTGAGGAGGGCATCTTTTGGGATGAGCACTGGGTGTTGTATGGAAACCATTTTGACAATAAATCTCATATATTAAAAAAATAAAAATAAATAAATAAATAAATGTAAAAAGAAAAGAGATTCCAACTGAGGATATGTTTCATGTTATTGTTATATTTAATATTACATTACTTACAGTTTTTTTGATATTGAGTCCATTATAAACTAGTAAAATCTCCTGAGAAAATTTTAATTTTATTGGTCAAGGGAATCTTAGATTACTAAAAATAACCGTGGTGAGTTGTATTGCAACTGAACTGAGATGTGGTGATAATATCTGCATGCCCTTTGTTTTCAAGTGCTCTGCTTTTACCATTTTCCTAGTTCATACGCTAAAGACATATTGTTCAATCACTCATTCATTTAGCACATATTTGCCATAGATCCAACAGGCGGCAGAAATAGAAGTGAGAAAAGAAGGAAATATTAATGTCTGATATAAGATTTACTAAGTTTGTTCTGAGGCAATGAGTGACTATACATTTATGAATGAAGGATAAAAGTCTTCATTGACTATACATTTATGAATGAAGGATAAAAGTCTTCATTGCAGGTCTACTTCTCCCATTGCTTTGGAAATGTCAGTGCTGCTCATAATGGGGTGAGATGGGTTATAGCGATAGTAGCAAGACTAACCCAAGAGAGGATTGCTGAGTGTTGCAATGGGAAAAATCCATGACATACATGACCCTCTGTAATTACATATATAGCTCCTTTCAGCTGTGTTTGGTAATAGAGAATAGCTCCTTTATCTATTCCATGATGTCAAGTATTATAAGGACCTGATAGAAGCCGAGAATACCAAGGTAAGCCCGATATGATAATATATGTCTCCTTTCTCCTAATCTTAGGGTAGCCAGACTTAACAAATGAAAATATGATACCCGCTTAAATTCAGATTTTGGATAAACAATGAGCAAATGGACATCCTGTGGCAATTCTGTCTCTTCCATGAAGTTCATTACTATCTACACCACAGACCCCTTAGCCCAATTCTAGAATAGTACTTCTTAGATAGGTATGCAACATTCTCCACCACTGGCAGTATTTACTCTGACACCCAGGCTGTGGGGACATCCTCCATGGGGAAAGGGATGCGAGAAAAAGTAAAGGTGTGTTTTTGAAAAAATAAATCTTTCTTCATGTGATATATGTGTGCTATGTGGCCCCCAGAGGGATATACCCATGTCCATACTTATCAAATCTGAAAAGAATCACTTTTCTGAGGTGAACAAGTCAGGGGCTGTCTTCAATTATTATTCAGGTGGTTATTTTGGAGACTCACAAGCAGTGATACTAGTAATTATATAGATATAGCTAATATATAATATATATTATGTATGTATAGTTTTTTATTTTTGTAATTTTTTTCAATTTTATTTTTGAGAGAGAGAGAGAGAGAGAGAGCATGAATGCAAGCGGGGGAAGGACAGAGAAAGATGGGAACAGAGGATCCAAGAGGGCTCTGCCCTGACTGCAGAGAGCCTGATGCGAGCCTAGAACTCACCAACCATGAGACCATGACCTGAGCCAAAAATGGATGCTCAACTCACTGTGCCACCCAGGCGCCCCTAAATGTATATATAGATATGTCATGTACATATATATATATAGATATGTGACATATCTATAGATATGTCATAGATATGTGACATATCTGTATATATATATATATATATACATATATATGACTGTCTACTTATATTTTTATATATATTAATAAATATATTATAATTATATTAATAATAATATATTATATTATATATATTATTGTCTACTTATATCTTTTTATTTTATGGAGAAAGGATGAGAGAAGGTAGCCAGACAGATAAAAATAATAAAAAGTGAAAAACATACACAAAAGTTAATCACATGATAAGAATTGGCAATCTATTCAAATAATTGCAAGCCTAAAGGAACTATAAAATAAATTACCTCAACATTGAATTTTTTGTCTATTGATTTATATATTATTTCTGTTCTAACCCGTTTTATTTATGAAAATTAATACCAACTTTAAGAAGCTTCAATATTCACTTTTATTATTTATAAAACAATTAAGGTACCAGAATGCATACGGTACATACTGTGAGCTTGGTTTTGTACATTTATTCATGTGTCTACATTATTTCTACTTTAATAAACATACCATATGTGTATCTTTACAATGCCTGAGAAAGATTTAGCTGTCTGGCACTTACACATGTGTTATTAGTTTTATATTAACTTGGATTACTGTTGTTACTATTCTTGCTGCTGCTATTACTACAATCATCTAATGAGCTTGTTATATATATGTTACTATTTTAAATTCTCTTAACTCAGAAGCCCTTTAAACTATGAACATCTAGCCAATCTTAGTGCTATTTTATAAACAAAGATTCAGGGAGATTAAGTAATTTATCCTCTGTCATATAAATGGACAACATCAGAAATGGAAATCTTGGTCAGAAACTATGTCATATAACACAAAAAGCGAATCTTTTCCCTCTACTCCTTTATGTTTGCGCCATTTCGCTGTTGCGTAGATGAGAAATTGGCACATTCACATCTTTTAATACAAGTTTGAAAATTGTAAAAATTAATTAAGAACACTTACTGTATCCACTCATTTTCAAAGATGCTCTCTCCTCAAAAAAACAAGATCAGAATTCTAGACATAGGGAAGCACATACTAAATTAAGAAAGCTATTCTGTTTCATCGCCCCAGTTAATACGCTAACTGTTGCCAGCGAATAAAAGCAAGTTAACAGCATGCTCTTTTATCTTAATATCTTAATTATTTATGAGATGAGGGGCTTATTTAAGGATTATCTAGGAAATTACCTTATAACAAATTAGGTAATTGCAATACATGAAACAAAATGGAGTCCAGCAATCCCCCCTTTATTTAGGGGGTTCATTCCAAGACCCCAAGTGGATGCCTGGAACTTCATATTAATATCAAACCTGATATATACTCTGTTTTTTCCTATACATACAGACCTCTGATAAGACTTAATTTGTAAATCAGGCACAGTAAGAGATTAACAACTCTAATAAAATTATAGCAATATACTTAAATAAAATCTTTGTGAATGTGAGTTTTCTCTCTCTCTCAAGTATTATTATGCTGAACTTACCCGTCTTCTTGTGATTATGTGAGCTGTAAAATGCCTGCATAATCTGAGATGAATGGCGCAGGAGGTGAATGACGCAGGCATGTGATACAGTGTCAGGCTACTGTCAACCTTATGATGATGCTTCAGGATGAAGATCATCTGATTCCAGACAGCAGTTGACCATGGATAACTAAAACCACGGAAAGCAAAATTGAGGATAAGGGGGACTATTGTATTACAAATATCTAAATTAAATGGGATATTTCTATATTTTGATTGCAATCAGTTTGGGGAAACAAAACATGAAAACTGCAAATATTAAATAATAATGACTAATAAAAATAATAGTTCTGAAAAGTTGCATGGACGTGCTACAAGGTAGGCCTGGCTGCAACATATTCAAAACAACACAGACTGTGGCATGAAAGAGACCTCAATATGGTTCCGAAAATTCCTTCTGCATGAACCTTGTCTCGAATAGTAACCTATTCTAATTCCTTGGATGATACTTATAATAATTTGACTTTGTCTTTGTATATTAACTTATGGTCTCTCTTCTTCTACTAATGTAAAAGCTCCATGAGAGCAAGAGCTTTGTTTGTATTTTTCACTAGAGTATCTCTAAAGCCCAGACTAGTTCATAGCACATAGCAGATGAATGCATGAGTGAATGAATGAGTGATCAGATTAGTCAAGGTCTCAATTCTTAGCTGTGCAGTCTTGGGCTTTTCCAGACCCTCAGCTTTTTTAATTTGTAAAATAATGTTAAATAATCATTTTCTCAGAGAATTCCCCTGATTATTAAATGTAAAAAAAGTAAAGCATACCACACAGTGACAAGGGGTATATAAGTGTTCAGTAAATGACATTTATTTATTAGAATAAATGTGACGCTTTCACCTTCAGCAGAAAATGATTCTATATTCCCACCCCGTTGTTGAGTTCGGTCATATATTAGGTCCAATATCACGTGAGCTCTTGTGGCTTATGTCACATCCCAATGGAAACTTGCATCTCTCACTCATCCCTCTGCCATGATAATGTGCCTGTTTCAGAGCAGAGTTGCACCTTCAGAACGAAGACATAGGCAGCAGGCCCGAACCTGGCTGTCAACTTGAAGCAGAGACTCAGGCACGACCTGCTGATGTGTAAATAAGAAAAAGATATTTGTTGTTGAAAGCCCCTAAGATTTTGGAGTCATTTGCTATGCAGGACAGTCTTTTGAACATCGACTATTAAAATGTTCTATGGAATGTCAGATGAAATTCGGAATGTCCATCTTGGAATAAAATTAGTTGAAAAAGGATGGGTTTGAGTCGACAAAGGATGAAGAGCGATATATTCCTGTCATGGAAATAAGATATGTAATCGACTACCTCCCCTTTCAGAACATCTATGTCTTTTGTTTTGTCATCTTGGGCTTTACTTCCTTCTTCCCCTCCCCCTCCACCTATTTCAGTCCATTCACTAAGGTCCCATAAATCTAGTTGCACCACTATTGGCAAGGCCAAGCACAGTGTGAAACCTGGTCACTTCTTCAACCGTTTCTATTTTGGACTTTACACTCCTGCTATACGGAATTAGTTCAATTCCTTAAAGCTGTCATGCTGTTTTATGCTTCATATATTTTGCCCAAACTTTCTCCTTTGCCTGGAATGTCTTCCTTCTGCCCCAAAACACCATCTCTTCCACATTCACCAGTGAGGTCCTCCTCAGTCTTAACAATCCAGTCCAAGGGTTGGTCACTCTGCCTCTCATCATCACAGAGAAGTCTCTAGGACCAGGTCATTATTTAATCACCTTTATTGTCCTTGGTGGTTAACACAAGATCTAGCATTTAATATATGTCCAACAAATCCATTTTGAGGTGACTTGGAATGACAGGTCCCTTCAAAGATTAAACAAACAAAAATCTAGAAGAAGCATTCTGACTAAAATCCAATGTTTTAAATGTGATTTCCATCATTACATCTTGGTGAATTAGGTTGGAGATAGAATTTTCAATAGAAGAGGAAATTAAAAGCATTCTTAAGCCTAGAATGTGACCTTTTCCCCAACCTCTCCATCAGCATAGTTTTAACACTAGGTCTTTGCTACATCTCCAGTTGGTATTTAATGACATTAGATCAGGATTACATCAAGAGCTGGCAACTTTAACCAAAGTGGGGGAAAAGAGAGAGAGAGACAGAGACAGAGAGAGAGAGACAGAGAGAGAGAGAGAGAGAGAGACAGAGAGAGAGAGAGAGAAGGGGGATTTCTCTGGTTTTGAAAAAATAATCTCAATTTTCTTATTTGAAAATCATGGTGGTAACATTTTGTTGTATCTATTTCATAGGGTTGGTATTAAAAACCCATGAGAAATTGTGATGTACCTTGTTATAGTTAGAATAAATGGATGCAAGTCCATTTTTTTGTGTATCTCATAAGCAGACATGAGCAGGCAAAGGACACAAGAGAACATGAGAGTTTATATATACAGAATAAAAGCTACCCAAGAGCTGTAAAAGAGTCTGTGCAAAGTGGAAGGTAACTCAGCTAATTCTCCAGACATTACAATTTACCTGTAAGACCAATAATAGTTGAGAAGTCTGAAGAAATAAACAGAGAACAATAAAGTTACATTTTTTTAAAAAAAGAGAAAGGTGCAGAGAATAAAATCCTTGAAGTGTGTGGGAAGAAAAAAAAACAACAGAACTATGTCTTTCATGCCATATGGAGTTTGATACTGAAGAATCATTTCAGTTGGGCCTCTAAATGGCTATTCTTTGTAAGATTTCCTTTCTTGACTTTTGCCTGCAACACATGGTGCCTTGCTGTATACTTTAGAAAACATATTAACTTCTACTTGCTCTTATGTGTCCTCAGTCAGAGAAATGCATTTCAATTTAAAGCCAACAAAAGCATGGAACAAGGAAGACGTACTTGGCTGTCACAAAGAAATGAAATGATGAATAGAACCATCAATAATTCACATGCTCTGCGTACACATAACAGAATGCCTGATTGTCCAAAATGACTTCTACCTTGGTGAAGCACCAACAGATTGTTCTTCACGGGTCTCTTTGACTGCCTGCCTTGTCCTTCGTGTATAAAGTACTTCTTGTTTCTGACAATTTCAATGCTCTTTGCTGGTCTTCATGAAGGACAGACTGGTGGTCGATGGCTAAAAGATACTGGAAAAAATGATAAATAAAGTGTCACTTAGATTATCTCCTGCCTAAGTCCTTCTCTCAATCACACATTTAGAGATTGAGATAAGCCTTGAATTGTCTGGAATGATCCCGATATTGGTGAATTGAAATTTTTGTATGGTTGGGCTGGATACACTGTCAGTCAAGTTTTTCCCCCAACTGTTCCTTCACGTCACATCGCTATAGTGGTTAGAATGAAAGGTTCCCAACCCACATAAGCTTTCAAGGGAATTTACAGATCTGTATAACTATATAGCACATAGACAAAATTTTTTGAACCTCCCTCCCCCAACAGCCTTCACCAAATGAAAGGAAAATGGTAATGTGCCACACTCTTCCTGCTCCGAGGGAGATATGTTCTTATACGTGTGCTGTGATGAGATGGGCAATAAATACTTTGGACACTGAAAGAGGAAATAAAATCTGCACGATGAAGGAAAAGCTAAGAATTGAAATGTTCCCAGGAATTACAGCTGAGCTATAATAGTTTATATAGGATTAGTCCACAGAAGTAATTTTGTAAGTCTCTTGTGGCAGACACAGAATGATAGGGGAACACGGTGATGTACAGGATGTTTCCATTATATTCCATAAATTTGCATTAGAGGTTCAGAGAAACATAAATAATGCATGATAAGTTCTATCAAAAGAATTTCTGGCTGTGGTGAGTGCACACAGGAAGCTGCCTGTAAGGCCATATTTTAACAGGCCTGGGTAATGGCCTGAATGGCCACGTTCACGCCTATAGAAACTGTGGGGTTTGCAACTTGTCAAAGGTTAATGGAGAATGAAGGAAAGTGAGTTTTTTTTAAACTTTAAGCTGGTTTCCTATGTAAAGATATAAAATATTAACATAGTACTTCTAATACTACCATCTGTCTTTATATTAAAAAAAAGTAATCGAGCATTTTGACTGAGCCACGGCTACTGCAGTCAACCTCTCAATCCTACACCCCTCTCCTCGGGGATGGCTTGACAATGAAGAGAAGAAGGTTTGGCTGCAGGAGAACAGGCACAGGTTGATGAGTGATAAAAACTACTGGTTACTGAGGGCTTACTCTGCGCCAGCAACCAGGCTAAGAATTTGACACATTATCTCAAAATTATCTCGTTTAGCCCATATAGCAACCTCATCACAGAGGGATTGTCCATGACTAATAGGTAAATGTCTCTGAAGGAGTAGATTACTGTAGATGATATAGATATATTTATAGAGAGCGTCTACCTCTGAAACTCGGCCCGTTTTCCTCACCACTGCATCATACTGCTTAATGATGAAAATGGTTAATTTTGAGGTCAGCTTGGAAGCAGCAGCTCTGGAGGAACCAGTCTTGTCTGAGCCAGAAGGAAAGGGTGAGGGTCCTGGTGACACTTAGCAGTGGGTGCTGCTTGAAATGTTGTAAGGAGAAGGAATGGCATAAGGAGAAGCTGAGTGGTTCAAAGGCCCAGGGACACAGAAAGATCTCCAGAACAGCTTGGACCAGTGAAGGCCCTAGATGGTGTGATTGGCTGTGCGAGCTGGGTTGACTGGAGAAGATTAAAGCAATGGGTGTATGCTCTTACCTGTGAATTGTCTCTAAAAATGAGAAAAAAAAATCCATTTCAATATCTGCCGTCCTCAGTTTTCATTCTCCTCACCCTATTCCATTCCTTCCAGTGAGAAATGTATTTTTTCCTGTTGATCAGTGTTCTGACTAGCCATTATTTTTCCCTTTAGATCTATTCTCCACCCTCCTCAGGCTGCTATGTGCCAGTGTTGGTAGTTGGGGTGGGGGGACTGACTGCTATGGACTGCATCACCCTCTGGCTTCTTGTTGGGTTTGACCAATGGAGTTCACTAGCAGGAGATTGGAGGGCAAGAGGTGAGAGAAGTCAGGATATTTCTTTCCTCTTTCCAAATTCCTCCCTGCCTCGGTCACATTTTTTTTTCTCTCAAAGTAGCTATGTTTTCTACTGGTGGCACTTTCCCTAAGGGTCTAGTTTTCATTAGGCTCCAGATACGTGTCTTTCTTCCCTATCTCGTAAGTCCTAATGGTGGTTACCAGCTCCTACCTGTTGCTGGTCTCTTGGTGTCTCTCCCTCCTTTGTTTCAGAAAATCTGACCTCACTTCTAAAAATAGTCCTGTCACTGAAGTCCCCTGTAAAAGTTCCTTCTGTTTGTTTGAGCCATCTGGGGTAGATTCTGTTTCCTGCCAAACTCTGACACACACTAATGATACTCTACTAAAAAGCTTTCTTCTTGGGAAGTGCTTACCTGCTTACTCTGCTTGTCTAGCCTTAGGTTAAACAGGATTAGGTCCACAAATACGTGCCCATGCCACAGAAGTAAAACCTCAAACAGCACTGCAAAATAAGGGATGCCAACTGTATGTGTGCTTAAGTACAACTGCTTCTATAGACCTGGCTGGATTTTTCAGTATGTTTTTGAAAATGTTTAATGCAGTGACTAAGTGTTTAATTCACTTAGTCAGCAGTGAATGAATGGAACAAGAGTGTTAGTAAATCATATCTCGCTTGTGATGCAGACTTAAAACAAGGTCACTAATTATAGATATTGAACTGTTTTGCCTGACATGTTCAAGCCCTAGTGCGCTAAACAACTGTCATTTTTAGAAGAATTTTTAAAAAGAAAGAAATGAAGAAATGTGGAACCGATTGAGTGCACGAGCAAACTGGGATCTCCTTTTAAGTTCCCTAACCAAGAGAGAGCCAGACAGGGAAGAGTAACAAGCATTGATTAGATAACAGAAAAAAGGCTAATTCCACCTCCAAATATAAATAATTGCTTTTTGCTTTCCATAGCTTGAGGGAAGCCTAAAGCCAAGAATAATTTATAATCTTACTTTCAATTACTTTTCTTCCCCCAACATTTTATGAGCATTATGTCTGTGCTTTCAATCAGACATGTTCAAGCAATAGCAAATTTGTCTCCAACTTAGCGAATTATTAATTAAGAACCCAGATGTGTTTTACAGAGCAATGGAAGCTAAAATCAATGGATGTCTAACCCGAGGGTTAGGCTCGGGCAATTCTGGAATGAGAGAAATCTATTCCCAGGTCGTACTAATGAGATCTTAAGTGATTGTTTGAAAATGGTGCTATGGCAGGATTACATGAAATAGACTTTTGTATACACTTTTTCTTTCATTTTTTCTAACCCTGGGAAACATAACAATTTAATTCTTTTTGATGGTTCCCACTGGTACCCCTAAGCTTTTCTGGGAGTTATGAAAAATAGAAAGTTAGCTTTGAGCTACATGCCTGAGGAGGAAAACTGAAGTGTTGCCTAGAAATTGGTTAAGGAGGAGAATAGAATCCTCAAACTTTATAATGCTCACCTGATCCCGGTCAGTCCACTTTCCAAGATTATGTTGTCATTATTGCAGGATTTCAGCTCTCCCAACCAGTGGTGCCTCGGATCCCAATGCTGGCACACAGGCAGTGTTCCTATAATTAATCCGACCTCTAGAAAGCCAGTATGGACCGATTTTGTTAAGGAGAGAGGGAAGGAAATGAGCATTTGTTGGGGAGTAATTAGGTGATAGACACAGTGCTGGACACTTCATACATGCAGCCTAGTGTGTTCCTTAGAAAGATGTTCATGCTCGATAACAGAATGCTCATTTTTGGATAAAATTCAGGGCTTAGGAGTTAAGTATCTCTATCAGGTTTTCGCCTCTAATAAAGGAAGAGATGGAATTTAATGCCAGGTGTGTCTGTCTTTGGGTTAGCATGTGTGCTATCAAGACATAATACCAGCCCGACTGATTAAAAATCTGAATCTTTTTCTGTGCCAGTTTCGTCTATCTCGGAAGGAAATTCTTGGCTCTGGCCTTAGTAATCTTACTGAAACAATGTAACTTGAGGCATGCTGGCCGACCTTTTCCAGACCTAATTTCCACATCAGTAAAATTACAGAGTTGCAATAGATGTTGCCAAGGATTACTCTGAGCCCGGAACACTTTTATTTTCCTGCTGTATTGGCAAGTTTTTCTCTCCCATTCACATCGTTTTGTTTTCCTCTCCCAATCTGATCCTGACAAAATTAAAGAAAGTGAAAATTTCCCTGAAGGACATTTCAGTTTACCAGGAAATAAAGCTGAAGGGAAAGACTGAAAGCAGGGTGGCATTTATTTCTGTGTGGAAATCTTTCTTAATGTTTACAATCATAGTGCAATTTTGAAGGTGACTATATTTACGTAGTTCATTATAGGAAGACATCCAAATATTATGCTGCCTTTTTTCCTACTAGAAAACAAATATTTCTATGGTGACATATTGATGACACAAAAAGATTATAGGGGTGCATAGACTGCCTTGTATTACCTTATGGGTCTTAATCCATTTGATGCAAGATTGCCCAAAGTAATCAAAATATAAAAACAGGGAGGAAAACATTCAAACATCTATAAAAAGGTTTTTTTTTACAGAGTGCCAACAAAGCTTCCTCATGCTTTATGATTTGCTTAGAATTAAATTATACAGTAAACATTCCAGAATTGAACAGTTTGGACTAAAATTGGTGAATTCACTTAAATTAGGATAAAAATCTAGCTATATACGGTTTACGAGAGACACATCCAAAATAATATGCCACATAATGCTTATAAGTAAAAAGATAAATAAGGTAGATGATAGACAGTTAGATTGATTGACAGATAATAGGTAGATGATGATAGATAGATAGACACACAATTGATATGTTAGGCAAATAGAAACAGAGAAATAAAATACCAGAGGTAATGAGCATATCAATAAAGCAAAATTTAAGGATTAAAGCCTTAATCAAGATAGAGAGGCATATTTTGCATTAAAAAACAAAAATGAGGATAGTTCATGAAGCATATGTCATCTATAAACATTTGGTACATAAAACCAGGACAAAGACAATTAGCAAAGTAAAACTTACAATGAGAGTCAGAATTGAACAGATCAGGTAGATTTTAAAACCACGAGCATATATAAGATTACATCACAAAATTGACAAGGGTTACTTAATTCCTATTTATGGTATTTTATACCCTACAAAATGCATACTCTACTCTTGTGACCAAGAACCAGTCAGGTGTATTAACAAACAAACAAGAAAAGCATCAACTGTCTATAAAATAAATCTTAATAAATTCCCAAAGATGGAAAATGTAGAAACCACACTTTTTGGCTGAAAGCCAAAAAGCATAAAGTCTTATACAAAATAGTAAAACACATTTTAAATTGTCCACAAAAAATATTTTAAATAAATAAAAATACATAAATAAAACTATAATTCAAAATCATTTAAAGATTAACAAAAAGTAGATAACTCCATATAAAAGCATATGGAATATATCTAAAACCATACTCAGGAGAAAACTTAAAGCTTTGAATCATTTTATTAATAAATAAAAAAGACTATGAAGGAATGGGTTAATATTAAACTTATGAAATTTTTTAAGTAAGGAAGGAAAAGAATTAACAGGGAAATTTAAAACAACTCTTATGACCAAAAATACCAAGAAGGAAATATTAGTAAAATTAAAAGGTAGCCAAATAAAGCAGATAATTATAATTTTGAAAAACTAAAGAAATATTTATGACATTAAAAATAATCAAAGTGAGAGGCACCTGGGTGGCTCAGTTGATTAAGCGTCCGATTTTGGCTCAGGCCATAATTTCACAGTTTGTGGGTTTGAGCCCCACATCGGGCTCTATGCTCGCAGCTCAGATCCTGGAGCCTGTTTAGGATTCTGTGTCTCCCTCTCTTTTCCCTTCCCCCACTCATGCTCTGTCTGTCTCTCTCTCAAAAATAAATAAACATTAAAATAATAATCAATGTGATACAACACAAATTCCAATAAATATTCTAAACAATTTTATTTAAGACTTTATGAAAGTAAATGCAAATAATCTAGTGAAGAGAATAATATTTTGGGATACTATAAATTTCCAAAATAAGTTCAGAGCTAGAAAGCATGAAAAGATAATTTTTATAGAAAAATTACGGAGACTTTTGAGGTCTCACCTTAAAATACCTACCAACCAAGATGAATCTACAGGTAAATTTTATGAAACCTTTTGAGACTGGAAAATATATATGTGATACAATTATTTCAGAGCACAAATATGGATATCTTACTAAACTTGCACAACCTGGAACACCTGGGTGGCGCAGTCAGTTAAATGTCTAACTGTTGGTTTTGGCTCAGGTCGTGATCTCACAGTTTGTGAGTTCAAGCCCCACATAGGGCTCTGCGCTGATGCGTGAAGCCTGCTTGGGATTCTCTCTCTCCCTCTCTCTCTCTCTGCCCCTCCCTTGCTCCTGCTTTCTCTCTCTCTCTCTCTCTCTCTCTCTCTGTCAAAATACATAAAACCACTCAAAAACAAAATAAACTTGTAGACCTCATATCAAAATGCAACAAAGATGGCACTGAAAACCTAAACGATGGAAGAGTTATTCTGAAAACATAAATGAAGAAAATAATGATGATGCAAATAGCACTCGGGAAAATATTAATATAACATATCCAGTGGAAGTAGAGTTTATTTCAAAAATGCAAGGTGGTAAATTTTAGGAAACTCCCTGATATTTTTAGTGTTTTTATCTATGATTGTGTCAATAGATAAATAAGTTAAAAGCATTCTCTTTTTGTTACTGTTTTCTTTAATATTAAATAAAATGGAAATAGAACAAAACTGTCTTTAAAAACTGAGAAAGGGGGGCACCTTGGTGTTCTTGATTTTGGCTTAGGTCACGATGCCAGGGTTGTGGAATGGAGCCCTGTGTCGGGTTCTGTGCTGGGCATGGAGCCTGCTTCAGATTCTCTCTCTCTCTCTCTCTCTCTCTCTCTCTCTCTCTCTCTCTCCCTCTTCCCCCTCCCCTACTCATTTGCTCTCTCTCTCTCTCTCTCTCCCTCTTCCCCCTCCCCTACTCATTTGCTCTCTCTCTCTCCCCCTCTCTCTCTAAAAATAAAATAAATCTTTAAAAAAATGAGAAATATATGTTTGACAACAACAAATGCCATCAGAAGTGTTCTGGTGCTTTCCATTAAATTCAAGATCAAGTAGGAATGCTATTCTCACCACTACACCACTGTTATTCGGCATTGGTTTCGAGTCTCTAGCTAAAGAGACAGCAATATATATAGCTTTATGTTTACTCATATGATCTCAGAAGTCACAGGAAGACTCTAATTCTGATTCTAGGACAGCCAGTTATTACCTGGAAGATTTGGAAGAATCCCGTAACCCTCATAAGCTTCAAGTTTTCACTTGGGAAAAGGACATTGATCTCCCTCACTTAGGAGTACTGTAAGGATTCAATCTAATAACACTTGTAAAGTGATTAGCAAAATGTCTGATATTTCAGTATTAATTAATGATAGGGCTATGAACCATATTAGCCATTATTATTATTATTATTATACCCATCATAATTATTATCATTACCTCATATTTTAACCACAATGTAAGAAATTCAATCAAGTGACCGGATAGAAAAAAAAAAAAAATAAACCAATTCAAGCTGTTTTACTTATGTATTAGAATGTTTTATTTATGTATTAGAATGTTTTATTAATACATTAGAATATATATTGAGGAACAATCCAAATTCAAAAGTAAAATGCAAAACCACACAAAAATCTAAGCTAAAATTATAAAATATGAAGAGACATATTTAATATAAATCCATGTGAGACCAATGTTAAGAAAACTACAATTGCTACTAAAAGATTTTAAATAAGATTTTAAGATTTGGTGAAACATATTGTCCTCTTGGATGGGATGATATCTCTCCATCTCAAATAATTTGTATATTTAACTCAATTTAAATAAGAATTCCATCTTTTGATGATTTGGTAAGAAATTTCAAATGTCAGCCAGAGGAGTAAATGTAAGAGAGAGGCCAAGAAAATACTGAAAAATTATGACCAATCAAGGTGCACGTATACTGCTAGAATTATGATATATTATATATATATATTGTAGAGATATATGATATGATATGATATGATATGATATGATATATTGTATCATATGTATGATATTATATATTGTAGAGAAAATATGATATATTGTAGAGAAAAAAATATTAAATGAGTGTACACAGATACAGATAAATGAATCTTAGCAACCAATTTAATAACCCAGAAATACAATAATCTATAATGAAAATTTTGTGAGATAAAAACATTTCAGGGATGCTTGGGTGGTTCAGTTGGTTAAGCTTCTGACTCTGGATTTCAGCTCAGGTTCATGAGATCAAGTCCCACGTCAGGTTCTGTTCTGACAGTGTGGAGGCTGTTTGGGATTCTCTGTCTGCCCCTCCCCTGCTCTCTCTCTCTCAACATACACAAATAAACATTTAAAAAATTCTTAAAAATAGTGAGAAAATAATAAAATAATAGATAATTTTGGTACAAAATGCTGTCCCTACTGACAAAAGTGTCAACTCTTTTCTACACGGCATACACTTAAATTCAAAATAAATGAGTGCTCTCAAGGTTTATTTGAAAGGCTAAAAAACATTCATATGAGCTACAGGATAGTATTTTTACAACCTTGAGTTTTTTGAAGTATGAAGTGAACTCCAAAGTTTATCAAAAAAATTGACAAGTCTGATTATCCAAAAAATTGAAATTTTATGGGGGAAAAGACAATATAAATTTCAAAAAGATCTAAAGGATTGGAATTGCTTTGAATGAAATTTACAACATAGATCTACTATTTATAATAGACTTTAAACCTTATACTAATTAATAAGAAATAATCATTTAAAAAGCCCAATGGCATAAGCCCATGATGGAAAGACAAATACTGAATGATTGTGTTTATATGAAGTATCTAAAATAGTCAAATTCATAGAATCAAAAAATAGGATAGTAGTTGCTGGGGGGCAGGGGAGTGAGAAATGGTGGGCTGGTAACCAATGGGCATAGCACTTTAGTTAGGCAAGATGAGTAAGCTCTAGAGATCTGCTGTAAACACTTTACCTGGAATGAACAATAGTATTACCTTTAAAAATTTATTAAGAGAGTAAATCTCATTGTAAGTATTCAGACCACAATAAAATAAAACTAATACATACATACGTACATACATACATACATATAAACAGAAACCAAGGCAATTCACATAAGAATAACATAAATGTAATTTGGCTATTGTTGAGAGTGCTGCTATAAACATTGGGGTACAAGTGCCCCTATGCATCAGTACTCCTGTATCCCTTGGATAAATTCCTAGCAGTGCTATTGCTGGGTCATTGATGAATGGATAAAGAAATTGTGGTTTATATACACAATGGAATACTACGTGGCAATGAGAAAGAATGAAATATGGCCTTTTGTAGCAATGTGGATGGAACTGGAGAGTGTGATGCTAAGTGAAATAAGCCATACAGAGAAAGACACATACCATATGGTTTCACTCTTATGTGGATCCTGAGAAACTTAACAGAAACCCATGGGGGAGGGGAAGGAAAAAAAAAAAGAGGTTAGAGTGGGAGAGAGCCAAAGCATAAGAGACTGTTAAAAACTGAGAACAAACTGAGGGTTGATGGGGGGTGGGAGGGAGGGGAGGGTGGGTGATGGGTATTGAGGAGGGCACCTTTTGGGATGAGCACTGGGTGTTGTATGGAAACCAATTTGACAATAAATTTCATACATTAAAAAAAAAAGAATAACATAAATGTACAAAAAACAACACAAAAAGAATTTAACATTTAATAATTATAAAGACAAAATAAACTGGCAAGCAATAATCAAAAGAGGTAGTTTTTTGTCTCATACTGGCTAAAGAAGATGTGAAAGATTGTGTAGTAAGTTGAATTGTGTTCCCCAAGAGAGGTGTCCAAATTTTAACCCCTGTTGCCTGTGAATTTGGGACTAGGGTCTCTGCACATAAAATTAAGAATCTCGAGTTGAGCTCATCCTGGATATATGGCCCACAGTGAATTCAGTGAGGGGTATCCTTACAAAATTAGAAAGAGACAAGGCACAGAGATACAGAGAAAAAAGGCCATGTGAAATTGGGGCAGAATTTGGAGCAACTCAACTCCAAGCCAAGAAAGGCCAAGGATCACCCATAGCCACTAGAAGCTACCATGGAACAGACTCTCCTTTAGAACCTCTATCTGGAAGGACTCAACCCTGCTCACATTTCAATTTCAGATTCTGGCCTTCAGAACTGTGAAGAACTTGTTTCAAGCCATGAAGTTTGTGGTAATTCATTACGGCTACCCTAGGAAACTAATTCAGATGGGTAACATTTCAATTTTCCAAAGAAGTAGGGAAAACTCTCTCTTCCACTTTTAAATGTACAAAACTGAGTGGCACCTGGGTGGCTCAGTTGGTTAAGTGTCCGACTCAGTTTTGGCTTCTGTCATGATCTCATGGTTTGTGAGATAGAGCCCCATGTGGGTCTCTGTGCTGAGAACGTGGAGACTGCTTGGGATTCACTTTATTTGTCTCTCTCTGCTCCTCCCCCAATCATGCTCTCTCTCTCTCTTTTCCTTTCTTTCTCTCTCAAAATGAATAAAATAAACTTTGAAAAATGGAAAAAAATTGAATATTGGAAGATAATTAGGAAACATAGTGCCATGAAAATCTGTGTAACCATGACTCCACTGCCCAAGGAGTTCGTAAAGATATGTGCATGGGAATATATTGCTACCATGTGTATGACAGCAGAAAGTCAGAAAGAAACTAAAATCTCTCAGCAAGAAAGTGGCATAAAAAATATGGTGAGGTTATAAAGTGTTTACATATCTAACAAAATAATTACAGAAATATAAATATATGGACTGGGAAAGATATCCAAGATGTATAACATGAATACAAATCTAGAGAACGATACATATGAAATAACCTTATTTTGCAAGATACATACATACATGGGTTCATAAATCTGATTTTGGATATGTTTTATATGTGCATGTGTTTATTTACACAAATAAATGTACTTATGTACACGAGTGTGTGTTTGTACATGTGTACTTTGTAGAAACAGAGAAGTTTGAAGTTCTGTGTATCAAACTCTTAGGGTTGTTTATCTCTGGGAGATTATTTTATTTAACTTTATACAAAATATAAATAAAAGCAAATGACAGCCAGCATCCTTACCTTCTGGCTTGCAGCTGGGTTGGGAGGCAACCAAGTTACCTAGAAGAAATATACGGAGAGACTGAGTTCAGAATATTGGTTCCAGTGTTTTCTGTCCTGTTAGGTTATCACGGATTGGCAGTGTCCCTCTATTAAAGGGCACTGTGCTAGGCAGGCAACCCTAATTTTAGAGCTCTTCCTGGGTTCTGGAACTGCTTCTTTCTTGCCTGTTTGGCTTAAAAGGAGTAATGGCTGTCTGTGCTTACTCTGAGACATTATACCATCGTTTTGTTACTTTTCCTAAGTACTGTCCACACCTTTGTTAATAGTTCATGATCATACCACACCTGCCCAGTTTGAGTGTGCCTGTTTCCTTCCTGTTGATTATCCCTGTCCAGTATTCATTAACTGCAGTTCCCTGACTTTGAACTCACCTGGCTTATGTGAGGCTAATCCATGTCTAGAATCTCAGCTTGGCCAATATGATCACCTCATTCCTCAAGACCTGTCGATTGATTTGGAGTTGTATGTATAACCTATCAAACTGGGCAAGTCAGAGGCAAGCATCGGAATTCTGCTGTAGTTACAGTAAAAGAAGCAATCTTTTCCTATTGAGCCTATCTTTCCTCTGGTAAACTGAAAGCCTAATACTTCTGGTGGCTGTTTTTGTCACCACATGGGAAAAGCCTGAAAGAATGATGAAAAGACAGGTAAAAGCAGAATTGGGAAATTAAAACCAATATATTCCTGATGTTATAATTTGAACATATAGATTCAGACGTATCTGCATGCTGACTATCCCTGAACTCCTAAGACACGTGAGCTGGTAAATCCCTTTTCTCATGGCTCATTTCAATTGCAACAAAGTTTCCTGAACAATACAAGTAGTTTGTGACCGTATTCCCCTCACCCTTTCAGCCCAGGGTAATGACTTCATACTTATGCGGCCAGCTATCTATGCCAGGAATTTGTGTGACAAATTCTTCTCTCAAGTTGAGGTGATAGCTAATATCCAGCCCAATCAGATTCATAGATTGTGCAGCTTCTCTCTCTCTCTCTCTCTCTCTCTCTCTCTCTCTTTCTCTCTCCTTTCTCTCTCTTCGATCTACCTTAAAACTTTAAATGAGAAACAACGGTATATTTTATGATTGATTGGAATAAAAAAGGAAAAGAGAATTAGTTTGTAGCTAACTCATACCCTGCCACCCTGGTGCCATTTCACAAAGCTCCAAGTGCTAACGTTGCAGGACTGCTGTGAATCCAGACGATTCTCCAATTTCAATCTCCACAAGGCTTGGACCTCCTGTTAACAACAACTACAACCAAAAATTGTTGTATTTCTGCTCCCTTATTTCTTCACGTATTTTAATAGAATTCTATTCAACTGTGAAGCTTTGTGTAGATGTCTGTTTCTTTAATGAAAAAAATCTTAACTGAAGGATTTATTGATATAGGACCATGTTCATTTTATGTTTACTGAGAAAAGCTCCTTTAAAATAATGTGATTTGGTTTCTAACCTCTCTCTCTTTTTCTACCTCTCTCTATCCAAGCTTTACTGGTGTTTATGGTGATACTTCCATGGAAAAAATACATGTATATCCCCGATAGCCTATATTCATGTCTATGCCTGGACTTGGGCTTATTTCTCAATTCACACTGAGATCTGCTTTTATATCTTTAATGAGCTATTACTCTGACACTCAGTTCTGCCTCAGCAACTGTTATAAACCCTGATTATAAGTCAAGAAAACACAGTCTGGAAACCAAAAAAAATAATTTTTCAATGACTCAAGTATTTTCCATATTTTTCTCAAACACCATAAAGCTTAGTCATACCACGTTTTTAAAAGCTCCGTTTCTCTCTCATTCTCTTCCTACACACATCCCAGTTTTGCCTTGGCTTCGTCTTCCAGAATCTCCCTTCAAACTTTCCTCCTACTCTAAGCCAAAACTCCTTGCGACCCTACCACTTATACTGATTTGGAACACTTAATGTCCAAAGGGCTTTTCTAGAATTTATAGGACACTCCCTGAGGGCTGAATAAAAGTGGTGAAAGGAGAAATGGGCAGGTCCAGAAAGGATTCTTTCCCGGGTTAATTTCTGTTTTGTTACATAAGTTCTACATTTACAGAAAACTTTAGGAATACACACCACAGTTTCAACAGTGGCTATTTCTGAATGAGGATTCCCCCCCCCCTTATCTTTAGCAATATGTTTCTGCATGTTTTGCAAGAGTCATATGTTGCTTTTATAATCACAAATATATGAAGTCGTTGAATAAATTAATATTTGAAAGGTACACATGTCTAAGTAAAATAAGACTGAAACCCTAAACATTCTCTGGGGATGGCCCATGAGAACTGAAGTACCCTGACCCGAAATTACTTCCCTACTGGGTACCTAGCACCTACTGCTATTTCCAAGGCACATCACTTTCCTAACCTAACCTCGATTTGCTGTGTTTTGAAAATGGCATTTCAGGAGGCATAGCTCATTTCCTTAAGGTAAATCATTCTGTTCTCCAGAAAGGACTAAAGTAGGATCCACACATACTGTGCTTCTCTTCTCTACGATGGCATTCGTGCCTTGATGTGATGCATTGAGCCGGATCGCAGAGCGTCTACTAGGTTGTTCACTGCACCAGCCGCAGTCACCTCGTGCCCTCAGGACCTCTGTGGGACGTTTACTTTTACTATGCCTTCATAAATTAGATGAACTGCTCTTCGTGCCTTCCTCTTGGCAGAGAGCCTAACAAGTGAAGGGTAAGCTTGACTTTTTCAGTAGAAAAAAAGAAAAATATTTCCTCAGCACTTGTGAAGGTCAGCTCAACTAGGTTCCCATTAGTCACTCTCAAGTAACTAGGAAATGAGAATAGGTGGTGAGCTTCTGACTCGCCCACTCACTGATTCCTTATTCTCTCACAGAGCACTTCTGTGCAGGTGCTGAGGACGAGACGTGCAAGATGCACTCTTTGCCCAGGAGGGACCCCCAGAAAAATGGGAAAGAAGACATGAACACATGAAATCCAAAATGTTAATGCTGGTAATGAGAATGAAAAAAAGTAACATTCACTGAATTCT
This sequence comes from Panthera uncia, assembly GCF_023721935.1. Lineage (NCBI taxonomy): Eukaryota > Metazoa > Chordata > Mammalia > Carnivora > Felidae > Panthera > Panthera uncia. The sequence continues at coordinate 15,014,122 of NC_064811.1, read as the reverse complement.
GTTTATCGTGTGCCAGGATCTATACAAGGTGATATGCATGCGTATATCATCTCTCAATAACCTTAAGAAAAAGATATTATCATCATCATCATCATCGTCAACTCCATTTTATGAATAAAGAAGTTGAAATCCAAGAGTTTATTACTTGTTCAAGGTGACATGGTAACAAGGAATAGAGTCAAAATTCACAGGCAAGGGGCGTCTGGGTGGCCCAGTTGGTTAAGCGTCCGATTTTGGCTCAGGTCATGGTCTCATGGTTCAAGATCTCCAGCCCCACATCCAGCTCTCTGCTTACAGCATGGGGCCTGGAGCCTACCTTGGATCCTGTTTCCCTATTTTTCTCCCCCTCCCCCACTTGTGCTCTCACTCTCTTAAAAATAAAGAAACGTTTTTAAAAAATCCACAGTCAAGAAGTTTGACTTCAGTACATGTGACGGGAGCTAGACTAAAAGCATGAACCCACTGCTGCAGGAGCCCAGAAGGGAAAGGCCAACAACCTGGAAGAGGTGAAGAAGGTTTGATCAAAGAGGAGAGGGTTCTGGTAGGTCTTGAGGAAGAAACTGGTTCCATGTTAAGGTGCTGTAGAAGAAGTGTAATTCTGAGGAACGTGGTAAAAGGGATCCACACATTCATTCACCATCTGCAGCAGAGGTTATAAATAGTCAGCCTGCAAACAGAAATCCCCTACAGGTAGAATTTGTTTTCTGCCCCCCAAAATGTTTTTGTTGTTGGTTTCTAGGATGCAGAGAGGTTGGCAGTCCTTTCTGGCTCTTGTGCTGGTCGGCAGTGTGACCTTGGGCAAGTCCGTGAATTCTTCCACCGGCTGTCAGTTTCCTCATTCAATTGTTTGTGTTTTACTCAATTTTAATGAGATTTCGTTTACATAAGATAAACTGCATACATAGGAAATACAGAAATTGTTAACTTTTGACCTATATAACTCCATAAACACTCCCAAAACCAAGATACGTGGATCATTTCCGTCTTTCCCCAGTTTCCTCATGCCCTTTGCTATCCATCCCAACCTCTGTTGCTACCCTCTCTGGATCTGTCTCTTTGTCCCCACAGATCAGTTTGACTGTTTCTGGAATTCTACATAAATTCAATCACATAATAGGAATCTTTTATATATGGCTCTGTAGTCAGCATGATGATTGTAAGATTTATCTATGTTGTGCCTCCATCAACATTGTATTCCCCCCCTTTTTTAATTGAGAAACATTTCACTACCTCATTTGAGTTGATTAAAGTTATTAGTTATTGTGAATAAGGCTGCTACGAGCATTGTGCACAGATCTTTGTATGGACATTGGCTTTAATCTATTTTACATGAACATATTTCTTAGCTTTTTAAAGAAACTGTCCAGCTGTTTTCCAGTGTGGTTATACAATTTTACATTTCCATGAGAAGCGTGTGAGAGTCCCAGTTGGTCCACAAGGTTGCCAACCCTTGGTTTTGCCAGTCTTTCACATTTTCCATTGTAGCAGAAATATATAGTCAAGCACAATGCTTTAAGACATTTTATAAAATTAGAATTCCTTTGGGCAAGGTTTGCCATTCTAGTTTCTTTCAATATTACCTATTGGCTGATGCCAAACCCATTGTACCATGGCCTGGCCCTGAAATTATTTAGGCCAAACCCATTGTACCATCTGCCTGGCCCTGAAATTATTTAGCAAGAGTCGTATACATATTGTCTTATTTTAACTTCCCATAAAGTATCTTATTTTATTCTCTTGATAACTCTTAGAAGTAGGTATTAGCAAGCCCCCATTCATAGTTAAGGAGGTAAAAGCTAAAAAGAGGTAGAGGTTATGTCATATACCTAAAAATAGCAGTCAGGATGTAAACTCAAGACTGTTTGGCTCTGAAACTGGGTGTTTCCCACACAGACCTTTCAGACAGCAGAAATCACACATGTAAAAATTAAAAACTAGGGAAAGGGCTGGCATGTTTAGAGAGTTTTACTGATTGACTGGATCTGTTCGTAGGACTCACGAGTAGTTAGGACCAGCAATATAATTTGAACATAATAATACACTGTCCTTTTTTTCGAAAAGAAGAAACAAGTTTTGTTAAAGGTATTAAAATATAAATTTTGCTTTTATTCCACACACTCTCAATTTGTATGGTGGTTTTATTTGCTATTTAATGTCGTTCTAAGCAGAAAAAAATACAATTTTAAATGATTAGCAAAAATCTTTTTTGTCATCTATGTATTGTACAATGCCAATTTTAAATGAAAATATAAGTGCATTTAAGTCATATGTGGAATCCCCCAAATTATACATTCAGTATTTTGTAGCTCATAGATGCAGAATACCAGAGCAGTGGAAGCACAACATGAACTAATACAACTGGTTTTATTTTACTTTTTGATACATGCACATTCAACCAATATCCGTTGTCTATAGCTCACTGGTGAGTAGGAAAGAACTTAAAAAAAACCTATAGGTTATCCTATTTTTCTTTTCCTCTATGCCATGATTTTCATCATGAGTGGTTGGCTAATATGGGGAAGTAATACCAATAAGAAAGGATATGATAGCATTCCCTGGTCATTTGTGTTTCTAGAACACAATTGCCTTCTTCCTGATAGAATTTTTGAATAGAAGACATGGCCTCTCGGGTCTGCCAGGGCCCTGCTTACTCAGTGATAGAGGTAACACACTTCATACTTACTTTGAGTCTTGCTGAACTCCCATCATTCTGTGCCCATGGGACATGATGAACACTATTAAAATGGAATGGCAGGTGACAGTGGGCATTCCTATTCACAGATATCCTCTGCCATGCACTTCCTCCATGATCCCATAGAAATTCACTTAAAAAACAAAATTTCAAAAATAAATTATTCAGAGCTTAACGATGGTAACAGGAAAATGGTATACAAAGCACTGGGGTCCTTCTGAGTGCCGGGTCTTGTGTGACTTCACTGGTGGAAAGCCCATGAACCCACCTTTTTGGATAATGGAGAAATGAAAGACAAGAACAATTTATACAAGTATAGTTTTTACTCAATCACTCACTTAGCAAATAGTTACGAAATACCTACCTTATGCCAAGCATTGCCTTAGGGGCTTGGGATACATCAGCAGACAAGGGACGAAAATAAAAATTTGTCTTCATGGAGCTTACAGTCTATTTTCCTTTGAGGATAAGTAAAATTGGAACCATCTGTTCTTCCTGAAAGATTACTGATGACTAGAATTCAATTCAAAAGAAACAGGCTCTTAAAAAAATCTCATTATAGAAAATCTTATTTCCAAAGATGGTTGTACATGTTGGAGTCCACTGAATGTATGATATGAAGATAATATGTTTTGTTCCTTCCATCCTTTGATTGCTATCCTGGTTTGAATGACAAAAGAGTTAAATGACTTTTACCCATTTGTTTGCTTTATGTTTGTGTCTTTCCTGGGAATCTATGTAATAAAGACCTCTAATTAGATTTGTCCTAATTTTTCTGCATGTTTTGGTAAAATAAAATGTGACTCTTCATCATTTTTATCATAGAAATTGGCAGCTGAGAGGGCTTTATTCTATAATTAATATGTCATTGATTGTAGTCACCATTTTGGCAAATCCATTTTTCAGCAAGATGAGCCACTAAGCACAGGCTTGGGACCAGAACATTCCTTTTTTTAAGCTGAAAAATAGACTAAGACTAAGAAGACTGAACTGAAACTGTCATTCTATCCTTGTCTCTCTCTTCACCGTATTTGAACATGAGTGGCTGTGAGTGAGTGTGTGTATGTATATGTGTTAGGGGGAGACAGACAGATTGGCAGATTGGTAGGGAGTAGAGTATGTTTGAGTCAAAGGGGGTAGAAAAGACCAAGAATGAGTGTTTGTGTATATTTGTACAAAAAGATGTAAACAGAGGATGGGAAAAGATAGAGAGACTTAAAAAAAAAAAAAAAGAGAGAGAAGGAAGGAAAAAGACAGGCACATGAAAGCATAGGGAAGGAACAAAGTCCCCAAAAAGCAGCACCATATTTCCCAACCTGTTCTCATTTAGGAAATAAAAAAAAAATAAAGTAAATATAGCAAAATGTTGTGAGTGCCTCATTATTATCTTATGAAAGCTGGTAAAAAATAACATAATTTATCACTAAGTTACTGCATCAAGCACTTTTACTACTTTATCTCGTTTAGACTGCATCATCTTCCTTTGCAGAACCCATTCAGGTTCCTTTTAGAGCAAGAAAAATTTAATTTAAAAGAGGCTGAATGAACCATCTCAGGTCACACAATCAGAAAACAACTCTACTGGTATTTGATATCGGGGCACCTTGGTTGGATTTCACTAAACTTTCACACAGGAGAGTTTTAAATAAATTTAAACAAACAAACAAACAAACAAACCTGAAGTCTTGGGCTGGAGAAATTATTTGCTATGAGCATAATTGTTGTATTGTTATTCTCATCCGTTTTTATATTTTCAAGTAACAACTGAGTTATTTTAATGACAAGATCTGATAAAGGGAAAGTATTACAGCTGGAAGAGCTCCCCAGAGCTCCGGGCTGAGGTATGCAGATTGCAGTGAGAACACGGGACACAGCCAGCACCGAAGGAAGCTTCTGGTTTGCTAGTCAGTCTCTCAACACATTTCCTCTGTCGATTTGGGCTTCTAGAAATTATGACACCTCATCAGAGTTTACTTGTTCCAAAGTCAGATGACACCTCAGCCTAGAAAAAAAAATATTCTGGATAGTGCAAACTGATTTATATGTTAAAGTAAGTTAAAATTAAATTTTTCTTTTGAGAATTTCAAGACACTGCTGGTGATAAGCCAAACTTTTATTTATGAATTGTTTTCCTGTGATCACTCAAAAAAATCCAAAAGTTTATTGTGTAAATTTTTCACTGAGAATGTAATGCATCCTTATTTTAGAAAGGAATAGATAAAAGGAGAAAACAAGTATTCATTGAAATAGGGCAATTATTAAGATTTTGTTCTTTCTTCTACTTTTGCTATCTGTTCATGTGAAATAGCTCAGACCATGCCAGATAAGCCTGTTCTGTGTCCTATGTTTTTGCCTAAAATTTTCCAGAATTTTATAAAATCTTTTCAAGACTTACTTTCAAGTTTTGGGAGTTCCTTGCTGACGTTGATATATATGAAGAAGTATTTAATTTTGTATAAGTGATTCTATATTTTTACTAATATAAATGTCATTGAAATGAATGGAAATATTTTTAGGAATAAAAATATTTTCAGCATATTTTTTTTTTAATTAAGATGAATTTTCAGAAGAAACCAGAAATGCATGAAAGTGCCTATTTCATTGCTGGCTTATTGGTCCTGTCTTGTGAACAGAAGTGGGTTTACTATGTAGCTCATGGAGTTTAAAATCTGGCCTCCACTCTTCCAGGATTCTTTCCAACAACCTGGGAAGGGCTCTAGCAAAGTGTCAAATCTAATGATCAATTCCTACCTTTGTATTATTTGTCTTAAATTAGGTATACCAAATTATATAAATAGCATTCCTCATGAAACCTGGATTTCTTCCAGATTGTGTGGTAGAGTTTAAAACATGCTTGGGTATTATCTATCTGCTTGGAAAACTGCGATCAGTTATAATTTTTATATATTATACTGGTTATTGTTTTAAGGTGCATGCTTTCTGAATGCCTAATGAGTAAATGCATAATTCTAGTCGTTGTTTTTATTTGCTTCTTCTGTATCTTCTAGAAAGTCAACTGTATCCTTTAGTACAAATGGGTTACATGTGGATTGTTTATTCTAGAGGCAAACATTAACTATGTACAGATTAGAATTAAGGATGTAATCATAGTTTCCATGTAGTAAATCATGATTGTGCTAGATGTTTTATCTATGTGATTTATAAACTTTAGAATATATATGTTAACCCAAGGCAGATCTTTTGCAGAACACACACACACACACACATGCATGCATGCACATTGAATGTATATATGTATGTATGTATATATATATCTTATATACACATGAATGTATAAATATATAAAATGCCAGTAACTTAAGAAAAATAATTTTTAAATTATAAATATGAACTTATATATTAAAGAAAATATTTATTTATAATATTAAGAAATCAAAAAATTTGACAAATAGTATAAATATCAGTGAATCAAGACAAGAATGGTAATATTTTTGTCAATAATTTCCAGACATACCTCAACAAGGCTGTTGCTCCTACATTTTGGGGAAACACATTATTTGATCACCTTTTCGTGTAATACTTTTGTGATATATTTTTCTAAAATAATATAGAAGCAATCAGTCTTTACTAGAACACCATTGGTCAAATAGGTTTTCTCTTATTCTTCAGGTCAGAATGCATAAGACATATGAATTCACGCATAGATATATACTCACAGTTTGTAGTATTTCTAGAGTTGTGCCCTAAAAACAAAGGGGTTCTGACCAATTGTATTTCATGAGATACCTGTCATGAAAGGAATATTAAGATAACTGTAGGCACAGTTATCAAGTATCAACAGTACCAACAGAGAGCATTTCTGTCAGCAGTGAACTTCCATTTTAACTGAGCATTGATGATAACTTCTCTGGATCTAATTTTAAGTGTCTGATGATTAGGAGAATCTTCCCTAGACCAGCTTCTGGCTCTGTGCATTTCAAATCTTATTTATCCTCCAATTTCTAAATACTTTCAAATAGAGTGTAGCATATAGTAGCACATGGTCCTTATGACATTTGACCTCTGCACTTGCCCTTTAGGTCACTGTCCTAAGTCAGCACAGTAGGTCTTAGGAGCATTTCTGGAAGCCATTCCACATCAGGATAAATAGTAATATAGTAACAAGGTGGAACAATATAAACATATCACACCAACCCCCAGCTAAAGGTCCATCCACGTCAACTTTTAGCTAGATCCAGATGATGCTATCATCTGACATAGTGAAAGTATGACAGAGGGGAATAGTAGTGTAGAAAGTGTTTACAAAACATAAAACCTGTGAACATATTGCTCATGTCCCTCTAGGCCATTAGGAGGTGGATTCCTTTCCCAGGGCTTTTATAGCAAATTAACACAAACTTGGTGGCTTTATAATAATTGACAGTTATTCTCTCATAGCCCTTAAGGCCAGAGGTATAAATTCAAGGTGTTAGCAAGACCAGTCTCTCTCTGAAGGCTCTAGAGAGAATGCTTCCTTTATTCTTCTAGCTTCTTGTGGCTCCAGGAGTCCTCTAGTCCAATCTCTGCTTTCATCTTCTCTTTACCTGTGTGTCTCCCCTTTGTGTGTCTCTTATGAAGACACTCATCATCAGATTTGGAGCCCACCCAGATAATCTAGGATGATCTCATCTCAAAATTCTTAACTTAATTACATCTACAAAGACCCTTTTTCCAAATAAGGTTACATTCACAGGTTCCAGAGACTAGGACAACTTGGTCATAGTTGTCCATTTTTGGGGATGTGGAGGTGGGTGCCATTCAGTTCACTACAGATGGATTCATGCACGAGAGGCCTTGAAACATCCTTCATGAATGTTATGATAAGTCTGCCTCTGTGGAGCTCTATTTTAACAAAGAAGTGAATGAAGTTATAGGAGAAATAAGTTACTTGACCCAAGATTCTAGAAGTAACCAACCAGATATTTAAACTTGGTCTTTTACACACTTTCCCCCATGCCAATCCACCTTTGAATTGTTTTTAGAAGTCACTAGGCAGAAAGATCATTGAGAAAACTTGTGTGTTTCCTCAAACCTTTTTTTAAGGAGGACGCATAAATCAAATGAAAACTTATGACCCATCCACAACTAACTCATTTAGGATACTACTTTTTTACTTTTACATTTGTACACACAAACACACACACATACAATTTGTGACAAGGAGGTGGTGAAAATATTCTGCAGTTTCCTCAAAATTAGAAATGGGAGAAACCACAGTGGATTTCTATTATAAGTGGGACAGTTGAGGCAAGGGTAATGAGTAGTGACTTGAACAAGTTCACTAAGCTGGAGAGTTACCAGCATAGATCCACGATGCACCCACGTCTCTGGCTTCCGATCTTTATTCTCCATTTCCCAAGCTGCCCCAGTTCTCAGTATCTTCATTTTTTTTTACCCTTTTCTTCACATATTTTATTTCTATCAAAGTCATCTCAATGATTTTATTTTAATTAACCTGATAGATTTAAAGGATGAAGTGTATTATGTGCACCTCCTTTAGGAAAATATTTGATGAGGCTAAAGCCCATATTCTTTGAGAATTTGCTATCACCAAGTCTTAGTATTTTATAGCTTCTGAATGTTAAATTTTTTTCAGATATGGATTACAAATGAGAAAAAATATCAGAGTAGCAAATTGTCAAAAGCTCTTTTTGAGATCATCATGAATAATGGATATTAAATTCACTTTGCATATTTTGAAAAATTATGCAAATCATATTAAGCAAATTGCTTAAGAAGTGAGGTGTTTTGATAAAAACAGTTAATTCTCTTTTTGTTACAATATGTAAGTGGTGTTTAAGCTTAACCATATGCAAATCCTCCGACTTCCTGCTATATTATAAAAACCCGAGTTATCTAATAATATGCTCTCTTCTCATAATATCAAGGTTTTTGTGCCTTTAACCTCAACTCTTTTTATTCCATTTTTAATTCCATTAAACTAATAATGCATCACTTTATATACCTTCTGAAGTTATTACATTTGTCTTATCAGATTTGTGATTTGAATAGATTTAGAGGAAGTGACCTTCATATTAATTATTCCTTGAACTGGAGTCAGTTCTTGTTATAATTAGGTGGGTAAAGGTGTGTATTCACCAAGCATCCCTGAGAATGCAGAGTAGGAGTGATTGGATCCTCTCTTCAAAGGTTTGAAGTCTTCTAGTGGAGAAAAACCATGTATCTCCAAGCCAGGGTATAGGCAGTACATGTGGGAACATGTGAAGGAGAGGTCACTCCTGGATTCAATGGGTAAGTAGATAGTCAATGTAGACATCACAAAAGCATTGACATTTGAACTGAGAATTCAATTATGGAGAGATTTTGTACATAAATGAGAAAAGGAGAGCATTTGATACAGAGGAACAGGATGAGTAAAAACTGAAGTAAGGAAATATAGGCAGGCTACTTGGAGAAAGAAACACTTATCTGGTTTAATAGACAGGTAAATAAGCTATATCAAGAGTTACAGTAGAATATAAGGTTTTAATAATAATAAATAGTCATAAATACAATGAAAATAATAAAACCTACCATATCTTGAACACTCACAAGAGTCAAGACCTTGTATTTAGTGCTTTATGTATTGTTATTCGTCTTAGTCTGTGTAGGCTGTTAAACAGAATACCATAGACTGAGTGGCTTATAAACAGCAGAAATTTATTCTCACAGTTCTGGAGATTAGAAGTGAAAGATCAGTCACAGGCAGATTCAGTGTCTGGTGAGAAGTAACTTCTTGGTTCATAGATGAGGCCATCTTCTTGCTGTGCCCTCACATGGACACAAGACTGAGAGAGCTTTCTGGAGTCTCATTTATAAGGACACTAGTCCCATGAGGGTTCCACTTCATGACCTAATTACTTCCCAAAGGCTCTACCTCCTACTACCATCATATTGGGGGATTAGGATTTCAACATGAATTTTAGGGGGTCAAAAACATTCAGTCTTTTGCATTACTGAAGACTTCCCCTAACCCTGGGAAGCAGAGAGTAGCTACTTATTCCAGATTAGAAAACCAAGATATAAGGAGAATACGCAAATTTCCTACAATTATTGGCCAAGGGGTGGACAGTCTTAAATGTTATCACATTTGGGATTCGGTTTCAATATATGAATTTTGTGAGGGATGCTAGCCTTAATGCGCCACTTTCCCATTAAAAGGTATAGTCTATTTCCCCTCTTCCTTAATTGGGGCTAGTCTTGTGACTTATTTTGACTACTACAATATGACAAAATGATGCCATATGTTATCAAAGCCCATTATCTCAAGCAACCTTGAACTTTTCCCTCTCACCTTTTTGGAATACTTCTGCCATCATGTGAAGGAGCTTGAAGTTAAAAACAAACAAGCAAGAAGTATAAGAAAAACAATTGAACAGAATCTGCTTGAGGGTCAGCCATGCAGATGATCCCAGAGCCCAGCCCAATGACGAGCTGAATACAGATGCATGAGTGAGCACAGAACTGCTCAGACCATCCATAGAGTCATGAGAAATAATAAAGCATGATTTAAAGCCTCAGTTTTGGGTTATGCGCTTATTGAGAAATAGGTAAGGGATACAGACGTGTTTTCTTTTGCTAGAAAAGCCTAATATACATTAGCTTTGTAAGACCTAAAAATATATTGCATTGAAAAAAACCTGCTTGTCTTTGTTTAAATCGATCAAATTTATTTGACTAAATAAGCATTTGTTGTTGCTCATGAATTTTGTTCAGATTTCTAGCCTGGAACTCTCTATTGAAAGCTGGATTCTTATGATCTGTCTGCAACTTACTTTTTAGCCCATTTTTCATTTTTGTGTTTTCCTACACAATCTATACTTTCAAATTCAGTTCTCAGCAATTCTTAAGCATTTTCCCTTCCTCTTGGCCTTAGACTTTGGCCAAGTTCTTTAATTTTTTTTTTCTCAGTTGCTACTCATCTTTCAAGGAATATTTAAAATTTACCTCTTTTCTGGAGCTTTTGCTTATTGTCCCTTTTGTAAGTTATCAAATTATTATCTTATGGAATATGTGACAATCAATTCAACAAAGTTCCCCAATTACTTTGTGTGCATCTACTATGTGCCAGGGACTGTGTTGAGACCTGGAATTGCAACAGTGAGTAAGGCACTCTGTTATTACATTTTGGTTATTTGTGTTTTACTGGTCTGGATGTTCCATGAGGGCAGAAGGGGTTTATTAAGTGCATTTTTCAATTTGTAATGCTTTCTTTCCTTGGGTAAATTCTCACCAGATATTTGCAAAATGGTAAGTGAATGAATAATGCAAATAATTGGAGTTTAATATTCATCACTTAATCAATTGCATAACATTGAGCCTTTTAGAACTACAGATTTTTGCAAATCCCTAGTGCAAACCATGAGTAAGAGCACTTGAAATGGTCAATGAGCAAGTCTTCACTCCATTAACTCTAGCAATTGTTCACTTGAATAGTCAGCTTAGATAAAAATATAGTTCATGAACTTTTTATAAGCTTCAAGTGCTTGCCCTTCCTGTTTTCATTAGAAGTCCATATGATGAAACAGCATTTAAATAAGGCCAGGGAAAACATTTAATTACCACAATTAGTGGTTTAAAACAACACAAATATATTATCCTTAGTGAGAAGTCCAATAGGGGTTTTACCAGGTTAAAATCAAGGAATCATTCAGGCAACTTTCCCTTCTGGAAGCTCAAGAGAAGACTCAGTCTTCTTGCCTTCTCCAGGTTCAAGAGGCCACCCTTATTCCATCTTCAAAACCCACAATGAAATATTTCTTTAGCCATTCTTCAATTGCCCCTTCTTTCTGAACACTGTTGGGAACTTCTCCTCTTTCAAGATCTCCTGTAACTAGATTGGTCCTACCCAGATAACCAAGATAATCTTCCCATCTTAAGATCACTAACTTTAATCACATCTGCAAAGTTCCTTTTGTGAAGGCAATATATTCAAAGATTCTGAATGGACTTCTTTGAGAGGTCATTATTACACCTTCTACAACTGAGACATAAACTATTTAAAATTTTTTAATGTTTATTTATTTTTGAGAGAGAGAGAAAGAGAGAGAGACAGAGACAAAGCACAAGCAGGAGAGAGGCAGAGAGAGGGAGACACAGAATCTGAAGCAGGCTCCAGGTTCTGAGCTGTCATCACAGAGCCCAACGTGGGGCTCAGAACTGTGAGATCATGACCTGAGCCAAAGCCGGATACTTAACTGACTAAGCCACCCAGGTGCCCCATATATCAACTGTTTTAAAATTTGTTTCGTATGACACTCAAAAACCGTGTAGATGGAGGGAGATAATATTAACTCAGTTTTTTAGATTAAAAAAAAAAAAACTCGCAAAACTGAAGCAGGCCATTTAAATTGCCTAGGATCATGCCATCAGCTTCTACCCCAGGACAGATGACTTCACAACCTCACTTACCAAAGTCATCACCTCACCAAACTAGAAAGCAAAGGAAGATTTGATCAAGCATCATTCATGAATCATCCAAAAAAAAAAAAAAAAAAACCAGCAACAAGCATAGTGGGTTAACTGTTTCAGCTGAATAGATAAGTTGATTATTTACTATATGGGTTAACTCCTAATATCTGGAGTATGAGGGGCTTTTCTTTGGTTTTGTCACGCTTTTTATGAGCTGAATGTTTCTGTCCCTCACAAAATTCAGATGTGGAAACCTAACCCCAAATATGATAGTATTTGGAGCTGGAACCTTTGGGAGGTGATTAAGTGATGAGGATGGAGCCTTCATGAATGGGATTAGTTTTTTATTAAAGAGTCTCCAGAGAACAACATTATCCTCTCATGTAAGAACACAGTAAGATGGCGGTCTGTGAACCAGGAAGTGGGCTCTCACCAGACACCAAATCTAAATCCCTGATCTTAGATCCCTTGCCTCCAGTACTGAGAAATATATGGTTTTTGTTGTTGTTGTTGTTGTTTATTTTTTTCCCAAAGGCACCTTGTCTATATTTTTGTTCTAGTAGCCTGAACAGACTAAGACACATGACTTGTGCTGAATCCAAAAGGCAGAAACTGTAACTCTAATTTCTTCAGTAGTTTTCAAATTCAGAGCACTTTATGGCAGGTAATTCACCCAAGAAAATGTCTATTAGACATCACGTTGCCAGACAAGGTGGGTACAAAATGAGTAAGAAGAGGACAATGAGGAAGATTGACACAGAGACTGTCGAATGCAATACTATGACTTCTCTACAAGAGCAATATGCTGTTAGAGAGAGCAAGATGTGGGTAGCTCTTTCTGATGTAGGGGTAATGGCAGAGGAAGCTTCAAAAAGAGGTGATGTATAAATTGTGTTTTCAAGTATTTCACTATGAAGAACAGGTTGAAAAGATGGAGGAGGCCATTGAACTGCTGGCATGGAAGTGATTATAGTGGATATTTCTAAAAGCCTAAATGAGGTCCAAGGCCACATATATATGTGAGAGCCATAGCTGTTGATGATCTTGGGCAGGTCTCTTCACCTTTTTGGATATGGTTCCTAGACCTTGGTTGTTTGCATTGCCAATATTTAGAGCATTTTCTGTCATATGGTAGGCACTAGTGAAGTGTTCAATGGAATTGAACATTACAGTCTGAATATCTGTTATGAAGGTTAAGGAGAATGTTTACATATATAGATATGTTTATATTCACTGATTACATGTTAATAGAAACTAGAATTATCCAATAAGTTTTAAATACAGCATTTATAAAGTGCCCATATTTCATCTACAATAGACCATATTATGATATTCAGAAAACAATAATTTGGGAACCCAAATTCCATGGGGAGGATGAGTGAGTCAAAGAGGAAAGAAAAGAAATGACAGGAAAGACTCTAAAGATGAGAGAAGAAATCAAGATTAGTTGAATTGGATGTGTTTAAAATTGTTTACTAAGGGAGATAATGCGCACAATCAGGAGATGAATCTAGAAAACATAGTCATAAAGTCCTATATGAATGTGAATCATGGGGGAGAACCTGAAGATCTCAGTCAGAAAAACAACCCCCCCAACCCCAAGTGACAAATGGGTGTATAGGGGGGAGGGAGAGAGCCAGGAAATATAGCTCTATCTTGGATTGAAGAGAAATAATGGAGGAACAAGGAAAACAAAGCATCCTTCTTATATATTTGGCCATGAGAAAGACTCTGAAAGAGAAACTCAGAACAAAGAAAATTTTTGAGAGTAAACACATTAAAAAATATCAAGAACAAAATCCAAAGCTCAGATCCTACATAGTTTATCTACATTTGGCAGCCGTACACACCTGAAAGCCCTCTCAGAGAAAGGTGTTTTCTTATTCTCAGGACAATGGATCCCAGGTTATTGAAAATGGTTTCCTTAACACATCAGGGGTCCTTGAGAGAAATGAAGAACAGTACCATGTTTCCAAGGCTGTAACCCAAAAGGAACACCATTCTTTAAGTCCTGCTCCAGCAGTGAAGCCTCCAAAGAGGGAACTCAGCTGTATTTCCTTGGGTGGATGACTTCACTGCAAACAAGACTGGGTGACGTTTGCATTGTAAAGCTCATGGAGAAGGTCTAGTGAAGTTTGATGGGCTACAATGATGGATGGACAGTCAGACTTAGAAGTATATTAAACAGAGGGAAAGAAGATATTAATTCTCTGTACCTATCTAATTACACTTAGGAGACTCCTACGTGGAGCTACCAATATTATGAACATAAAGGCCAGTATAGGGTTTAAGAATAATTGCTTGGGGTTGAGCATTTAGATTAGTAAGATTAGTAAGATTCTTCACTTACTAATCTGTTTATATGGTCGGTTTACTTAATGTCCTCAGATCCTCAGGATCCTTATTTGTGAAATAAAATAGTACCTACTTCAGAGATGTTATGAGGATCAGAAACAAAATGTGTAGTGAAGAATGTAAAGATAACATAGTGTTTAGGTTAATTTTGCTAAATTTTCACTAAACGAGCACTGAATGATATACAGTATGCATATTATAGCAATTATAAGCTGGAAATGCATTTTTATTTTGCTTTATCTTTGAGGAAAGCAGGAATCAGACATATAACTCTCTTCAGAAGATTCTGCCTGCCACATTGTGTCTGAAAAGGGGGTCTTATGTGACTCACAGCTTTTGAACCAGAGCAAAAATAAACGTGAACAGGTCTACTTCTGTAACAGGGCCTTTGTGTATTCTCTGCCCCCCACCTATATTTGCACATGTAGAGATAACTTCATAGTCAGATTCCTAGTCTGTGGTTTATGTTAATAAATCCCTGTTCCGTGACCCTTTTATACTCTGGACTAGAGAGAGGCCATGGTTTATTATTTCTGTTTTATGGATTATATCACTGAAACCCTACACCTTAAATGGCTTTATTTTGACCCCAACATTTTAGTTCATGGAATCTATCCCAAGTAAATAATCAGAGAAGGGGCTAAAGATTTATGTGCAGGAATGTTCATCATGGTGTTATTTATTACAGCAAAACATAGAGGAAAAATCCCAAATATCCAACTTTAGGAGATTTATTAAATAAATTATGCTCTATTTATAGGATGGAATTCGTTCAATAGTGAAGTGACATTTTTAGAAGGCGATTTCATGATATAATGTTGGGTAAAGAAAGCATGATTCAAAACTCTCTGTAAGTATAATAAAACATTTCTTTTTTTAATTTTGCAAATTACCAACTAAAGCAAATATGCTCAAATGCTTTCATTTCTTTTCAATGCTTGGATTATAGGATTTCTTAAATAATGTTTTATATTTGTGTAAAGATATATATATATATATATATATATATATAATGTATATTATGGGAAGGCAGTATCTGGCAAGGCAGAATTTCAGAATTAGTATGATTATATATTTTATATTAATATGTAATATTATATGGAATATATAAAAATAGTATATTTAATAATATTTTAATTATAAATAATTGCAAATAGTTTTAATTGAGTTTTCATTATATATAATAACTAGAATCTGGTTACCACAATGATTTATCTATTCCCTTCTTCACTCACTACTCACTAATGCTAAATCAATGCAATTGACCCCCATGGGATGAGAGGATAGAAATAATGGAATTTATGATGCAGTGATGCAGTTATTTGTCACATGAAAAGCCTTCCTAAGACCTATTCCTGGGATGATTGTATTAGTTCAACATGTATTAGCTCAGCAAACACTTATTACCAGCATTTGTTAAATAAGGGACCACATTTTCAATACATTTGTGAAATCTTCTGTTAACATTCCACTTCTTGTCATGAAAAGATGCTCAATATCACTCATCATCCGGGAAATACAAATCAAAACCACAATGAGATGCCACCTCACACCTGTCAGAATGGCTAACATTAACAATGCAGGAAACAACAAGTTTCCTCCGCAATGAGGCAGAGAAAGCAGAACACTCTCGCACTGTTGGTAGGAATGTAAATTGGTGTAGCCACTGCCAAGAACAGTATGGAGGTTCCTCAGGAAGTTAAAAAAGAACCACTCTACGATCTAGCAATTGCACTACTCGGTATTTACCCAAAGGATACAAAAATACTGATTCAAAGGGGTGCATGCACCCTTATGTTTATAGAAGCATTATCTACTATAGACAAACTATGGAGAGAGCCCAAATGTCCATCAACTGATGAATGGATAAAGAAGATGTGGTATATATGTACAATGGAATATTACTCAGCCATCAAAAAGAATGAAATCTTGCCATTTGAATAACATGGATGGAGATAGAGGGCATTATGCTAAGCAAAATAAACCAATCAGAGAAAGACAAATACTATATGATTTAACCCATAGATTAACATAGGAGAGGAGGGAGAAAAAAAAAAAAAAGAAAAGAAAAAAGAAAGGGGAAAACAAACCATAAGGGAAACTTTTAAAGATAGGGAACAAACTGAGGGTTGATGGAGGGAGATGGCTGGGGGATGGGCTAGATGTGTGATGGGTACTAAGGAAGACACCTGTTCTGATGAGCACTGGGTGTTTTAATGTTAAGTGATGGATCACTGAATTACACTTCTGAAACCAATATTGCACTGTATGTTAACCAGAATCTAAATAAAAATTTAAAAAGGAAAAAGAAAACAAAATATTCCATTTCTTATAAACCAGTAAAATATGTATGTGATAATCTTCGCTTTACTTACCTTGCAGTTTAAATTAGGATTTCTCAACTTCAACACTATTGACACTGGGGCTGGGAAGTTCTTTGTTGTGGGGACCTGTTCTGTGTACTGTAGGATGTTTAGCAGCATCCCTGGTCTCTATCTCTCTCCTCATCATGAATGCTAAAAATGTCTCCAAATATGGCCAGTTGTCTCCTGGGGCAAAATTTCTCTCAGTTAGAACCATTGTATTAAGTAATAGGCATGTGCCTGAAACTTACAAATATGTTAATTGGAAAGTCTCAGTGGGCTCATTTTCTAAATTATCTCATTTAGTTCTTCTGAAAATAACATTTATTTCCATTTTCTGTTGTTTTGGTTGTGCTAGTTATATCAAGACAGTCAATCTTGTTTGACGACGTCTAATTCAAACGAATAACTACTTCAAAATTTAATTGAGTGGAAGGGTTGGTAATTAACTGCTTATCTGATTTTAATCATTTTCCTCCCCAAATCAGTTTATGTGTAGGAAAATACTCAATCTAACACATCACAGAATATCCCCGTCAATGATTTACTCAGTTTTCACGGAGGAATAAGCATAGTTTAGTAATCAGAAAAACATCTGTGTCTTCTGCCCGTGTAACTTTGGGAAGATCATTAAATTTCTCTTGGATGTATTCTTTTAATGTATAAAAACATGGAGTTAATATTGACACCCTTCAAAGACTTTGAGGATTAAACAGAAAAAAAGCACAATATTACAATATTAAATCCACTATTAAATCACCTACTTTGTAGATGCAGGATTAACTTTTAGGGCTACACAGATGAATTAGACTATTTCATTGACTTCAAGCATCTCACAGTCTGATGGACGAGAGACACATGCAAACAGTGACCACACACTGAGTAAAGGGTGAAGAACTGTCCTTGCTTTCCTAGGACTGAGAAATTTCCTGGGTGTAGGACTTTTTATGCTAAAACTTGGGAAGTCACTTGTAATCAGGGACTGTTGGTCACCTTAATGATATACATACTTCCACTAGATTCTGTAAGAGCACAGAAGAGGAGTATATTTGACTTTGCCAGTGGGGTTTTAAGGATTCAGAAGAGATGTCACATTAGAACTGAGTTTTTAAAGATGAAGTAGGGATTTGAAGGAGGCAGGCTTCTCAGCAAAGGGAAAGGCAGGTGCGGTACACCACGGATTAGAGAGCATACGAAATAGTGTGCAAATAATTTATCATTGCAACCCAGGGTGCAAAGTTGGCAAAAAGTTTCTAGATACAGTGTGGGGCTGACAAATGGAGGTCTGTTAAGTCTTGCTTAAGAGTATAGGCATTTACCCATTGGGCTACAGCTAGTATTAACTAACTTTAACCTGGAAGTGACATAATCAAGTGGGTTTAAAGAAGATAATTCTGGGGCATCTGCGTGGCTCAGTCGGTTAAGCTTCTGACTTTGGCTCGGGTCATGATCTTGCGGTTTGTCAGTTCCAGCTCTGCGTCCTCGGGTTCTCTGCCATCAGCACGGAGTCTGATTCAGAGCTGTGACGATCTCTCTCTGCCCCTCCCCCACTTGTTTTTTTTCACTCTGTCTCAAAAATAAACATTTTTTTTAAAAAAGGAGATAATTCTGACATTAAAATATAAGACAGACTGACATCAGACAAGTTAGAAGCCTCAACGTTCCATTAGAAATCTGTTTCCAGGGCATTATAAACAGAATTTTATAGGTTGAATTTAGGAAAAACTATGTGGGAGGAGGTACAGAGAAAATAAGACTTGGTGAGAGATTGAATGTAGGACACAGGGAACACGAAGCGGTGGAAGATAATGTCTAAGTTCCTGGCAATGGTTAGAAGAGCAGAATGTTGGAGTCATTCACAAAATAGATATACAGAAAGATATGCGGTTGGGTATGGGAGGTGGGTGGGTAAAGACAATCAACTTGTCCTTAACCTACATTGGACTTGAGTGCACCTGTGACCTGTGTCCGGTCAGTGATGTCCAGCTGGTAGTCTTAAGTGCAGGTTGAAGAACTGAGCTTGAGGTTGGAAATGAAACTTTAAATGTCATCTGCACAAAAGTCATGGTTAGATCTGTGGGCCTTGTGTGAGGTCACCCAGGTAGATGCTAAGGGATGGAAGAGAGAATGCTGGGCATTAGACACTAAGAGAGTGTTTCTCTCACTTTCCGGGACTCTTCGTTTCCTTTAGGGCCAGGAGCGATGGATTCTCAACCATAGACATTGAAGGATTTTGACATAGCTGGTTTTAAGAACATTTTCTTTGCTGTTAATTGTGCTCCGACTGCCCAAATTTGTTAAGGGACAGCTTTATAGTATTCATATGAACTAGCATCCATAAAGAAGAAAGAAAAAAAAAACATTGATTAAAGTTAGTGCAGCTGGAGAAAAATAGTCAGCAACCAATTACCTCACACTTTCCTAAAAGATCCCTCAGTTCATTTCTTGTTATTTTGGGTATGGGTGAAAAGAGACAGCAACTGAAATCACCTTTATGTTGCTCGGCCAAAAAAGCTCAGCTTCCTAAGTGTAACTGAAATAAGCATAACTCCTTTTTGAGCCAAGAATTAAGGCAGTGAATTCAGCCGTCAATTCCCATTGCATGTGATGTGTAATCTAACAAATTTTCAGACAAGCATTCTGGAAACAATTAAAAGTAAGCAAGCTGCCCTGATCAAAGGCTGCTGATGTTTTAAATTGCATTTTGGTCACCCACAACTACTCTTCCAGAATGTGCCTTGCCCTGTCGGGGCCCAGAGCATGAAAAAGAAAGTTTTTGCCATCCTGCCCAGTGTGAGTTTAAGGCTGTGGGTCATTAGGAAGCAAACACATTAGGGCTAAAAAAAATAATTGTTTGGTTTATAGTCACTTGGGGCTTCAGCTTGAATCAGACCTCAGCTGTGGCCCGGGAAAAGTGCATGCAGTGCTTCGTACAAATAGTTTGCTAATACGTCACTGTAAGAAGCATATGTGATACTATTAACTTCCCAAACAAACATGCAATTTGTGTTGATTTCAGAAAGACAAATACCATCCCATTTGCCAAATGTACTTTGGATTTCCATGCAAACCTAGGACATATAAATAAACATATTTTGTATCTATTCGAGCTCTGCAAAGCCTCTCTGTTCTGGACACAGTTTGAAATTTGGGATCGTGGGTGATCATTATCTCATGGTCAAGGATCCTCCACATTTGACAGTACATGGCCAGAAAATAGGGGGCCCATTTCACTCTGGGTCCATCCAAGGATGTTTAAATGCTGTCCATGACCTTAGACAAGACCCCCACTTTATTTTTCAAATGGATTTTTGTGTGCAGGGAACTTGTAATATGCTGCAACAATAAAATAAAAATAAAAAGAAGAAAGATGAAACAAGGACTACTGGCTCACATCCATGTCAGTAAACATGCACTCTTGCAGTTGAAAAATGGAAGGAAATGTAACTATCCAGTCCAAGCCTTTATTTTACAGAAACGGAGAATGTAGCCAGAAAACTTGAGATAATTTGCTGATAGTTTCAGTGTTAATTAGTGGCAGATACAAAACTAATTCCCGAAGGTTTGAATTCCCACTAACATCCATTCCACAGTACGATATTGTCTCCGTGGTAAAGTGATTAAAAGTTTTTGGAAAGTCTAAAAAATTGTAGCTATACAAAAATAAATAAATAAATAAATAAATAAACGATAATGTAGCTGTATATGAGTAAATTACAAGAACCTGGGAATTGACAGAGTTCACTGTGTTATTACTTGAATTTAGTCTTCAAAAGTTCTTAATCATAAGACTTGACCCCAACCATTGTAACTATTGGATGAACCCTTGAAATGATATGAATTATGGGGTAGCTTAAATCAGTGATCCCAATTCTTCATTATTCTAGAGTATTACTGCACATCTACACCTTTGCCATGGTCCTGTGGTGTATGGAATATCCTTTCCTGCACCTTGACTTCGGGCTTGATGTGTTTTGGTTAGTTAAGGGTCATCCAAAGTTTTGAATGTTAGTAGTTGTGATGACACAGGCTGGAAATGGACTTGCCCTCATGTACTCCTGACTTTCCCCATGAGAACACTCCTAGGGTAGCCACTGGTTTAACCCATAATCAGAGTCAAGGACATTCAAAACCAGCCTAGATCAGCTGAATCCCAGCTGACCACTGATGTGTGAATGAAAATAATCATTGCTTGTTGTGAGTGCCTTTGAGATCTGGTAGGATTTGGTTAAGTAGCATTATTATAATAGTGACTGATGAACATTATTTTCTGTGTGAATCCACTTATGTGAGAGTCTACTTTCTATGGGAGATAATAAATGAAGTATTGACTTCAAAGACTCAGAGTTAGGTGGTAAATATTGCCCAACTGAGTGATGCTAAGGGTTTTACTTATTCTATCTTACCTCATTGTTTTACAACCCTGAAATATTAGGAGTGATGCATTTTTTAGTTATATTCACAAGGTGTTTTGTTATGGACTGAATGTTTGTATCCTCCCAGAATCATATATTAAAGTCCTAACCTCCAATGTGGTGGTATTTGGAGGTGGGGGACTTTGGGAGGCAATTAGATTTAAATGGAGTTTTGATGGGATTAGTGCCCTTATACAAAGAAGAGAGACCAAAGCTTTCCTTGTCTCTCTGCCATGTGAGGACACCGTGAGTAATTAGCATTCCACAAGCCAGGAAGAAGGACCTCATGAGGAACTGAATCTGCTGACCCTTTGATCTTGGACTTTCTAGCCTCCAGAATTAAATACAGAATTATATAACAGAAATAAATACCTGTTGTCTAATCCGCCCATTCTATGGTATCCTGTTATAGCAACCAGAAGGGACTAATGTATAGATTAATGGTGAACAAGTGTTAAGAAGCATGATTCTTGAAAGTCTAACTCCCACTTCTTTATAGCTTATTATATTGGTCTTTCCAAACACAAAAAGAAGATGCATGGAGATATATTTTGTCCAACGAATTATATTTTCATTAATGTTTTCCTACTCTGTTCCCAAACTGACTGTTCAAACTGTCAATCCCCTTCTGGATGGGTTTCCCAACAAGGTGGGTGAAACCCATGACGAGGAATTCAGACTCATATATAGAACAAAGAACAGAGGCAGGTGGTGACGATACCTAGAAAGTACTCCAAGGTGAAACAGGACCTAGCCCTTGGCTGTGATCCACAGAACAGCAGTGGAGTCCATAAATTTGTGTTGAGCACATAGTACTTTCTCTGTCCTGGACTAAATTCTGGGGATAGGATTATGACATGACCCTCACTTTGGGGGACTTACATTGGGATGGCACTGGTAGTAAATGGGATATGAGGAGATGACATTACTAACAGGTATTTAGTGATAAGAAGGGAATATGCAGGGCTCACCCTTCCCTTCCTTCTGGTCTTTACTAAAATGCCACTTTAAGCAGTGAGGCTTTCCAGGCCACTTTATATACAATTACATCTCCCTGAACATCTCCCATCTCCCTATCTGCTTTATCTTTCTTCTCAGAAACTATGTAACCATTTTTAAATTATACTTATTTTTCTCCTTTGTTGTCTTTCTCCCCTATTATTACTTAAGGTTTATGCAAATGAGAACTTTTGCTTGCTCAGTTTAGTTTCTTTGTTACCGTTAAATAGCTTTTCACTGCTGTATAGCAATTTCAGAAAGAGTGTTCAGCACATGTAGGTTCTAACAACAAAAATGTTGGGGTGCCTGGGTGGCTCAGTCGGTTAAGCATCCGACTTTGGCTCAGGTCATGATCTCACGGCTCATGAGCTCGAGCCCCGCTTGGGGCTCTGTGCTCACAGTTCAAGCCTGGAGCCTGCTTCAGATTCTGTGTCTCCCTCCTCTCTGCCCTTCCCCTGCTCATGCTCTGAGTCTGTCTCTGTCTCTCTCTCTCTATCTCTCTCAAAAAATATAAATAAACATTAAAAAAAAAAAACAAAAATGTCAAATGAAAGAATGTATAAAGAGCTCTAGGTGTGCAAAAGAGGGTTCTGCTTGCCTTATTTGAGACTTTGAGGTTTCCACAAAGGGAATAATGCCTATACCGAAGCTTGAAGCATATGGAAGCATAAGCCCTGTGCAGAAAAGCAAGGGAGTTTCTAAGACATCCAGGAGGCCAGGCCGGTAAGCTGGTATGCACACACAGAAGCAGCTCAGGGACTGTCATTCATATTGATGGTGTGAAGGCACAGCTACTTTTTATGCTGGATTTGAGGTCCAGATGTTTGCTTCTCATCTGGATTGATGACAAGAGCAGGTAGATGAAGAAATGACATTCTTTTCGAGTCAGATATTTGATGAAACTCATTCCAATTTGACATCAAAGAAGAAGTTGTATGTGATAAGGATGGAAATTCACAAACTCAAAGTAAGAATGTCCATTATCAGAATGGCAGTCCTGCTGATGGGGGACATCTTGGGTCTTGAGAAGCTGGTTAGAGTGGCCAGGGAGAGCAAGTGACATTCCAAGCCCCAACCCCATGTCTGAGGTTGCATCAAGTTCCAGCTTCAGGTTACAAACGGCCATTAAATTGGAACCACAGGCCAGAGGAGATCTATACACCTTCAAAGCTGGAAAAGGAAGATGTTTTTCTATTGGTGGCCTGGTTCCTTAGGAGAGAGGCCCTGTATTAAAGCAAGGATGGAAATATCCAAACAGAATGACTAGCCAAAGCTAATTATATTTTAATTATGAATGGAGGCTATTTTAATAATAACTCCATGATCATTTATTGAAAGCTTACTCTCTCTGGGCAAATGTGGCCTCATTTGATCCTTGCAATAACCCCATGTGACAAATGGTATTTTTAAATTGTTCCTTCTGAGGAAAATGAAGTTAGAGAGGTTAAGTCACATCTGACATCAACTAGGAAGTAGAAAAGTAGGGAGCGTTTATATATGCATTTTTTGTTCTCATTTGGTAACAAACAGCAGGCATCTGCTAGCCTACAAGCACTTGTCCTCCTGGGCGTACAACCAAGGGTAGTCTAAAGTCAAACACAGGCTCTAGACACCTGAGCCTGCTCCCAGCAAAAAACTATGGGTAAGAGGAAAAAGAAAGGGGGGTGGAAGGGTGAGAACCACTGGCAGCTGCTGTTCTCTGGACAGAAAAGGCAGAAGAAAGTAATTATTGGGTTTGTTCCCAACAGCTAGTGGGAACTCATTAATTTATCTAAGCCCATGTATTCAACAGATATTTGTTGAGTACTTACTACAATTCTGACTCTGATCGAGGTCTTAGGGGTATTGTCGTAAACAAGACACTGACTGAGTAGTTCAGCAATTTCAGATAGTAAGAGAGACCGTACTAAAGAGTGACTGGCTTTCTGAGAGCGGCATCAGGAAGGGGGTCAGCAGGAGGTATCTCAGAGCTGAGATCTGAATACAAGAAGAAGGCTTTGGCGGAAAAGGTACTGCAGGCAGAGGAGAGAGTAAATGAAAGACTCTAGGCAGAAAACACTGAGACAAATTTCAGTCGTAGAAGTGGGGTCTGGAGGGAAAGGGGTGTTTCAGGGGCAAGGAGGTGGCCTGGTATGACAGAGTGGGAGTAGCCTTATTACATACTACCTTGCTGGTCACAGTGAGGGACGGCTGGTGTGGGGAGATGATGGAATATTTTTCTCTTTAAATTATTGTGGTTTCTCTCTTTGAAGGCTCACACCCCACAGGAACTGTAATAGGCTGCACTGACCTTTAGTAGATTAATAGAAACATCCCCTGTTAAGCCCAGGAGGAGAATGTCCTCAGAGGTATTATTTTTCCACTATTGAACTACTCTGTGTTCGGTCAATATTGGGGGAGCCCACAGCCCATGTGTTCTTTTGTGTGCGTGTGGTGTGTGTTTTTGCAATTCAAGATTACATAGCACTTTGTTGATAAGATCATTAATGCTTTTTCCAGTTGTTATTAATTGTTTTTCATCCATTTATAAATTGTGCCTCTGCACGCTGGCCCCAGGGTATAAGTACAAAAATTGAGTTTTGATTATTATAATAAGTAAAGTATTATTAACGAAAGCAATTACGGTTAATAGCTTCAACGAAGGAAAACAAAATGATAGCCTTTAGTGCCTTCCCACAGGGAATTTAACCAGATTAAATCACTTGCAGAAAAGAAAAATCTTTATCCTTGGTCCCACCAAACATTATAACTAGATGTTGCCTTTGGATATTTCTATCTCCTTTGTTCAGAAGCAGAAAGGAGAGCTTGAGCTACACAAGGTTATTGCTCATTAGTTGGTCAGATGAGGCTAGATCATAGCATTCAGGATTTTAATCTGGGTATTATTTGTCCCATGTTACAGATGAGCTAACTGAATTTCTTATCTAACTTAACCTCAGTTGTAACTTAAAAGCAGCCTGGTGGAGATTCAAATGCAAATCAGTATTCCTACGCTTAGGATTTTTCTGTGGTTTTCTCTGAAATCTATGATCTGATCCAGTAATGTTATGTGACATTAAAAAATTTCTAAAAAGTTGCTTAAAGAGTAAAAATGAAAATTCTTGCATACCAGATTTTTCGTTTACTAGAATTTGCTACAGAACACAATCTCAAGGTATTTACCTGTATCATGGTTCCCCGCATGGTCGGAGAAGGCTGAGGATGATTGCAGAGCTTAAATGTTCTTTAGGAAAGGGTTCTCAGAGAGGTCATGGGGCCAGCATCTAACCATGTATCTCCTGATGGGAGATTTGTTATTTGAACTCAGATCTGTCTCCAAACTTCACTCTCTCCAAGAGAACTCAGGGTTACTATTTATACAAGGCTTTGTTTTTCATGTAACAATTTACTCCTTTTGAATCAAAAGGCCAGCTCAATGTATCTGCCATGAGTTTTACTGCCAGCTCTCTTTTGACATAACACTTTCTGTGTTTCCCAAGGCCTAGCCAGTCATTGGCTACGCACGGGCTACTAAACATAATATAATAACCCACAGTTCACTGACTTTCGTCCCTGCCTATTCATAGAGTTCCCAGCAAAGTCTTCTTACTTATGCTTGGAAGCCAATGCATGAGCTGAGCTCATGCCTGTGTCTGTAAGCTTAATTATCTCTCAAGGTTTGCTTATCTACTCCCAGCAAACTCGTGAACACCTTCTGTAGTCTGAAGAGATTCCCAGCACCGCTGATGCAGACAAACTCTGTGTCTGATGTTCCCATGTGCCAGGGACCTGCCCTCCCTCTCTCCAAGTTCTAGCCTATAGAGGGAACACGCACAATGGCCAAACAGGAACTAAATTATAAACTTGTTAACATTTTGATTGGAGAGTGCAGTTTGTTTCCATGGCCGAAAAAGGTGACCTAATCTATCGTTCCTATACTGAAAATACCAGGTGCCCAATGAAGCGTGTGCCTTTATTACCCATCCAATTTCAGTGGAGAAGTCTGAATCTAAAGTGCAGAAACCAGGGGTGCCTGGGTGGCTCAGTCAGTTAAGCATCCAACTCTTGATTTCAGCTCAGGTCATGACTGACCATTCGTGAATTACAGCCCTGCGGCGGGCTCTGCCCTCACAGTGTAGAACCTGATTGGGATTGTCTCTCCCTCTCTCTCTGCCCCTCCCTGGCACTCTCTCTTTGTCTCTCTCTAAAAATAAATGAATAAACTTAAAAAAAAAGTAAAAAAAAAAAATAAATAGCAAAGATGAGCAGCAAGCCATTTGTTCTGTTTATCATATGGAAAATGAGTTCAAGGGGACCCCACCCTCCCTAAGCTTGAGCAGTACAAATAAAACAAAACAACAACAACAAAAGCCAAAATGTGTACAAGAGGAAGAATGGCCCCACTGACTTTCAGTAAAAAACCATGCCTCATGGTAAACGCAAAACAAGGGACATTCTGCTCTCCCCATTCTCAGTCACCAATGCCTTTCTTACAAGAAAAGCATTGGAGGGGATGGCAGAGAAACAGAGAAAGAGAGAAAGAGATGCTCTTTGAATAGCCCTTTCTTTTTTTTTTTTAATTTTTATTTATTTTTGAGAGAGAGACAGAGTGCAAGTAGGGGAGGTGCAGAGAGAGAGAGGGAGACACAGAATCCTAAGTGGGTTCCAGGCTCAGAGCTGTCAGCACAGAGCCTGATGAAGGGCTCAAACTCGCAAACTGTGGGATCGTGACCTGAGCCGAAATCAGACGCTCAACCGACTGAGCCATCCAGGCGCCCCTTGAATTGCCCTTTCTAAAGATGGTGCAATTGTTGCCGGAAGTTCCTTCTCCAGGGAAAGCATGAGCTCCTCCAATGCGCACATCGCCACATTCCCTGCAGGTCTTGCTGGACAGCCCTCAAACCATCTTCACCTGAGTAGGAAGAACCCTCTTTTCAGTTCCATGTGGCCCTTTTGCCACCTGTGACTTGCATCTCACAGTATCACTTATGAAAGGATGAAGGAGGGTGCTCCCATCCACAGGCAGTCTGGGCAAAGGACTGACCTCATCCTCAAGGTTCCCCCACCTCTCCCAAGATAAGAGAATCTTTATTCTCCTTCTTTGTTCCCAGCCACAGTGCCCCACCCCACGGCGTGCCCACCTCCCACCGCCCCGCAGAGGAAGCTCCCCAGCCCTTGCCCTTGCCAGCATCAGGTAGAGACCACCATGGTGGAGGCTCTGGGATGCTTTCCCCCAGCTGGATGTTCTGCTCTCTCCTTAGAGCCTCAGACCCTCTTCTAACTCCTAATGAGAACCAGCTCTCCTTCATGGCTTCACTCCTTCCTTAATTCTCTACCATATCTTCACTACAGCCTCTGTTTTAATTGGAAAAATCACAAACAAATATATGCAAATCCCAATATTCTTGTTTTCCCCAGGGGTGAGCTTTCATGCTTTTTGCTCTATCTCAGAACTTGTCTGTTACACCCATCTCCTCCTTCTCTACTCTTGTTTGTTTGCTTTGTCTGAGGCTTTTTTTGTTGTTGTTTTTTTTGTTTTTTTGCTTCCTTACTGGTCATTTATTACCAAAGCGCCTATTACTACCTGTAGTTCCTGCAAAATGTGTTCAACATACAAATGGAGGGGCACCTGGGTGACTCAGTTGGTGAAGAATTTGACTCTTGATTTTGGCTCAGGTCATGATCTCACAGTTCCTGGGTCCGAGCCCTGCATTGTGTTCTCTACTGACAGTGTGGAGCTTGCTTGGGATTCTCTCTCTCTCTCTCTCTCTCTCTCTCTCTCTCTCTCCCTTCCCCGCACGCACACTCAGCCTCTCCCTACAAATAAATAAATAAACTTAAAAAAAATATAAATGGATATAGCTTAAACCCTGCCCTCAAGGCCCTGCACCTAACAAACATTTTATATAATTGGGTCAGGAACCCAGTAAAGAGGCAGCAGAGCTGGTTGGTAAGGGCCTGCTTTCTGAGTTCAAGTCCCAGCTCTGTTGTGTACATGTGGTAAGATCTTGGGCGAATCACTTCTTCTCCCTGAGCCTCCATTTCCTCACCTGTAAAACGGAAATGATATTAGTACCTACTCTGTGCAGATTATTGTGACAATTACCTGGGTCAATTTATAAAAACGTGTGTTAGAATTGTGTCAGGTACAAAGAACATGCCAAGAGGGCTTGCTGTTATGAAATGGTGACAAAGGTTGGAGTGAGGGATAAACTGGGGTGGAGTGAGGGCTGCCCGAGGAAGTCTTTCCAGAAGGAGAGAATATTTGAGCTGTGTTTTGAGAGAATAGGATTTTTGTCAAACAGGTGCGATGTGGAGAGAATTCTCGTTGGTGATGAACATGTACCAAAGGTTGATGTGTGAAAAGGGCTCCTTTGAACACTGTGCAGAGTGGGGAAATGGAAAGAAATGGTGTCAGGAAAGGAATATAGGTAATAAAACTGGGGACAGATAGTGGAGGGTCCACAGGTATCAGGCAAGATGTTTGCATTTCACCCTATTGAAATAAAGGGAGTTTGGGGGAATGTTAAGCAGCTTTGCTTTATCAAGCCATGATAATGGTAGCAGGCAATGGCTTCTTCTTTTTAAAAATCAAGAAGCAGTGAAGAAGGTCACATGCATTTATTTCCTCCTACGAATTCTTTTCTCTTGAGGTGTGTCCATTTTCTTATTTGAGGATTGTCTCAGGAAAGCCAGAAAATCCCTTCCAGTCACCGCGGGTTACATAAATGAACTAATCTTCTATATACTCATGTTTCAGATCATTTTTCCTCCCCTCCCTCTAAAAATACTGAGGGGTTTTTCATCGAACTTTCTGCCTTGGTCATGTTGTTTCTTGTACTTCCTCTTGGGCAGGCTTCCAAACCTCATGGTAACCAAGAAGAGGCTGCAGTGTTTAGACATTATCCCTTCTGCAGAGTGACTCACAGATGAAAAGTGAAGTGCTTTTTCTCCAGTGGAAGTATGACTAGACTAATATTTGATCCAGGAGTTGGACTATTTGAAGATTACCGGAACTCTGTGGAAAACTGAGTCTGCTTAAGCCTTCTCCAACTTACACAAAGTGGAGATGCCCTCGTGCCTCGTGCCTGCAATGAGAACTTTCTCCTTCCCCGGGTCTCTGTTACTTAATCTTGCTCTTTTTTTTTTTTTTTTTTTGTCCCTTGTAGAGACTGAGCACAAATCTGTTGAGCATGGCTCATCTTACACAATGCACCTCTCTGCTCTAACGCACCAGTGCTTCCCGAACAGCCATGTCTTAGCAATATCAAATGCCATTACACAGTCAATAAAATGTCAGAAAACACAGTGTGATGACCTCATTGCTCATGTGCAGATGCATTCCTATATTGGATCCCAGTCTAAGTTCTGCACATGGCCCAGGTTTGACTCTATTTGCACCTTCCAGCCTGTGCACACATGTGTTTGGCAGCAGAAATATGGATATGGATGTCATATTCTTCATAAGCGTTCTTTCTTTTTCCACATGTTGTAGAGTTCATTTCTTTAAGGATTCTTCATGCTCTTTCTTATTTTGAGCGACACACATTCACTTTCTGCAAAACCTTTCCCCTCCTACCCTACTCTGCTAGAAAAAAAAAAGTAACAAAATGTGATAATTTCTTTTTTTAGTAGCTGTTTAAGTGTGTGACTTATAAGGGGATGCACAAATCAGGAAGAAAAATCTGTGTCACTAAGATATCATATTTATAGATATGATAATAAGATGGTTTAAAAAGGGCCATGTCTTATTTTTTTAGTTCTTAGCACAGGAATGAACATATAGATCCTCCAGAAGGATTAGATAAGTGAAGGAATTAATGATTTCCTTGACAGTTTGGTTAAGAAGGCAATCTATAGATCAGTTAACTAAACAGCCTACCCAGCTCTGGATTTGTTATATTCCTGTCAAAGGGCTACCTAGCCTAGCTTGCATAGCCTCATGAGCTTTGGTTCATTAACACCCCAGATACAATCAGGACTTGGATAGGTATGGTTCTTATAAAGTTCTTACTTATAAAGCTCAGCCCCAGGGTTTCTAACTTTTGATCTAGACTTTATGTTCTTACTTCTGATAAATGCTCAGCTGAACAATTCAAGTCAGTTGCAAAAATCATTTCCTTTCAGTGAAACAACCTAAGTGATTCATGATGATGCAGTATTAGTGAATCAAAGTGAACCAAAATGACCCTCGTGTGCATTTACTCTCATTACTTTTCATGAGTGATTACTTTTATCTATTAACAATATGGAGCTTATCTATTTAGAGTATGTCTTCCTCTTGTCCTCAAATTTTTCTTCTGGATATTACATACATGCACTTTAACGTCTTTGCTTTCTTTTCAAAACAGTAGTTTTATATTCTGTACGTGAGAAAGATGACTCCCATTTTTCATGATCTAACATCACCACTATAGGATGATAGACTTTGGTTTTTCTTTGGATACTTTTTATCGATTTTAATTGCATCGGCAGGCAAAAAGATGCGTTAGGTGTAAGGGTTAAAACTCTGGTTCAGTCTGTTTTGGTGAGAAACCTGACTCTGCCTCTATCTTCATAAACTTAACTACATCATTTTATTTCTCTCTCCTGCTATTTCTAATTCATAAAATGTTTAAAACCCACTACTAGAGCCATACTGTGAGCATTAAGCAATTTAATTCCCATAAAGTGTTTTTAAGAGTAACTTCTCCAAACTAAGCAGTCTATAATTGCAAGCTGTTATTTAGTGCCTTGGCTAAAATCCCTTTCTGTCATCTGTCATTTGTATTTCTTTCCATAATTCTGCAATGTCTAGACTAGTGTTACTACTAGGAACCACAAGATCACAAAATCTTCTGAAATCTCTATCCAGTCTTTCTTTAATCCACACACCAAAGTTTCTTCTTACCTCCAAGGACAGGATGCAACCTCTTATGAGGAAGCCAGGTATCTAGAGGTCTTCTTTAGAAGACCCTTTAGAAGAGGTCTTCTTTAATCCAGATTATCTCAACTCATGACTACACCAAGCCCAAGGCCTCCATTAAAACATTCCCTGGAATAACTTATTATGCTAAACTTTCAGGAGCATTTACTAGGTCCTGGGTACCAGGCCGCTACTCTAAGTATGTTACATTGCTAACTAGCTTTATTCTTTGTTTTGTTTTGTTTTAATTTTTTAATGTTTATTTTTGAAAGAGAGAGAGAGAGAGAGTGTGAGTAGGGGAGGGTCAGAGAGAGAGAGGGATACACAGAATCTGAAGCAGGTTCTAGACTCTGTCAACAGAGAGCCTGATGCGGGGATCAAACCCATAAACTGAAAAATCATGACCTGAGCCGAAGTCGGTACTTAACCGAATGAACTACCCAGGCGCCCCTGACTAGCTTTATTCTTAAGCAAGCATATGACTTAGCAAATAGTTCCCAAACCACTTCATGGATATAGCAGACTCATGGAAACACCAAGTAGATTGCCTGTGCGGCTACTGCTGTGAGATGGATATTAGGTTTGGACTAAGGGGTCTGTTTGCAGAGATTGAGCTCCACCCCTCCATTTTCTGCCTTCTTTTCACTCTCGAAAAATTATTGTCCCATGAGAATAAGAACATGTCTGTCTCCCTGCTTCACAACCGTATACCCAAGGGCTTTTACAGTGCCTAGCACACAGTAGGTACTTTGTAAATATTTAGAGACTGAATAGGCAACCAAGCATCAACATGTTGTTTTATCATATTATTTTATCATATTAAGTAGTACATATGCAGGCTTGAGGGGAATAATCGGACAAATTTTGAAATGGGTCTGTTGAAGGTCAGAGAAAAGAATAGAGTCTTTAATTTATTGAAATTCTACTGTGGTATTATCCCTGTGCTTGACACTTTTACAGTCATTGCGGTTTAATCCTCAGAAATTCATGGAATAAAGAATAATCTCCCATTTATACCCAATCAGTCCTTTATTGCCCTTGACTTATTTTTCTCCCTAATAGGAATAAGAGCAGAACACAACCGTGTACTCTGAATTAAGCCTTAAAACCACAACATGGCCAATTGCATCACACTCTGCGTGATTGGATAACTAGAATAACAGAAGCACTAACAAGCTATGTAGCTATCCAAGTTTCACAAACCAATTTAGCAACTAGGATGGGGTGAATGCAGATTTGCCCCAGGGCATTGTTATTTTCAGCACGCAAACAACCAAGGTTAGTTACTGAAAAGATTTGCAAAGTTCTAAGCCCCCTTCTATCTGCTATGCCCCTCTACTTTCTCCATTGCCTCTCCAGCGCTGGTGGGTCACTCACCCCTATCTGGATCAGAGTTTTGGGAGCCTGGGAAGTAGATGAAGCAAGATACCCATAGTCAACGGCAGATCCCTTTTTTCCCTATTGTTATTATTTTTAAGTCCTCTTTGACATTTTCTACAATGAGAAACCTCCTTCTTCATTTAAGAGGTTTGAGCATATTGAATGTTACTCACACAGATCTAAAAATGCTATTTATATCACTGATTAGAAAAAAATACTTTCCACTAAAAGGGTTTAATTTAGCATAGTATAATGGCAAGTATAAAAGTGCTGGAAGGCTGAAGTCAGACTACCTACATCTCAGCTCTTCTTTACCAGCTGAGTGACACCACAAGAGCAATTGTGCTTGCTAAACACACACACACACACACACACACACACACACACACCCCTATCTGTTAGTCTATCTATCATCTATCTATCTATCTATCTGTGCATTTTAAACTCTGTATCAATCTCCTCATCTGTTTTACTGCATGTTTGCTTACAGGCTTCAGTAAGTTAATTCATGCAAAGCACCCACACTACTGCCTGGCTGCCCGAAATAAAGTTTAGCTATTGTTATTTTTGCTGCTGTTATTATTTTGTTACTATTTATAATAAACCAAATGATGAATTATGGTTTCTTTTTTAATGCTTATTTATTTTGATTGGGGGAGAGAGAGAGAAAGAGAGAGAATGCATGCAAGTGGGAAAGGGGCAGAGACAGAGGGAGAGAGAGAGAATCCTGAGTAGGTTCTGTACTATCAGTTCAGAGCCTGACGTGGGACTCAAACTAACGAACTGTGAGATCACAACCTGAGCCATAGTCAAGAGTCTGACACTTAGCTGACTGAGCCACCCAGGCTCCCCTGAATTATCGTTTCTAATTAATGTAAACCTTATATTCTTTTTTCTTTAAACATTTATTTCCTTATTTCGAGAGAGAGAGAGCAGGGGGGAGGGAGGGGCAGAGGAAGAAGGACAGAGAATTCCTAGCATGCTCTGAGCTGTCAGAGCATAGCCCTTCACAGGGCTCGATATTACAAACTGTGAGATCATGACCTGAGCCGAGATCGAGAGTTGGCTGCTGAACTGACTGAGCCACCCAGGTGCCCTGTTATAGCTCTTTTTTTTTTAATTAATCCCTTCTTACTCAGGTATCCTTGCTAATTGCTGTGACTCTACATCTCCAGTTGGAATTCTTTGCAATAAAACACTCAGTCTTTTTTTTTTTTTTCTTTTTCCTCATCTGCAGGTTTTTTTAAAAAAAGTTTTAATGTTTATTTTTATTTTTGAAAGACAGAGAGAGAGAGAGAGAGAGAGAGAGAGTGAGCTGGGGAGGGGCAGAGAAAGAGGGAGGCACAGAATCAAAAGCAGGGTCCAGGCTTTGAGCTGTCAGCACAAAAGCCCAATGTGGGGCTGGAACCCACAAACAGTGAGATCATGACCCGAGTCAGTCAAGTGTTTAACTGACTGAGCCAACCAGGCTACCCTCTCATCTGAAATTTTCACAAATTTCATCCTGCATATACTCATCTATTCATGTATTCCTGAGTTATATATTCCTGAATCTTTTATTTTTCCTTTATCTATCCATTAAGGTCTTGTTTCTCTGCCATGAGCCCCTCCAATTATTGTAATAGACACCAAGCCAAATTAAAGACGCTATATTGGTAACATTGTATGGGCGGAACTGTTCATGCTTTTGTAAAAGCCTCTCTGGCTTCTGTCTCTCTCTCTCTATTCACACATACATGCAGGATATAGGAATCAGGCTATACATAATTTTATGGGAAAATATTGTTAAAATTATATTGTTAGTCTTCTCACAATATAATCAGCTTATAATTAGTTTATTAATTAGTGTTTGAGGCTATAATTTTTATTAGAATATAACGCCCCACCATATGAATCCCAGAATCATTTGGCCAATTTCTATTTAGATTTTTAAGTTGATCCCAATTTTTCTTTGTTATTAATAATTTTGTGATGGATAACTTTATATATGATTATTTGGGGTTCAATTTAACAGATATTCATTTTTAAGGAATGAAATCTATAATAACATAGTAATTATTAAAATATGTACTAAAGAAATATTGGTTTGTTGTATTTTTGCCCTATTTCCTTCTTGCATATATATTGTGGCTTTTTTGGGGGGGGGAAGATGCAAAACTTGGGGGGCAAACCAGCAAACTATCCTTAGAGTGGGTTAAAAGATGGATCCTCAAAAAACTATTATAAGGCTACTTTGGCAAATTATGCTGATTTTGGACTCGATTTGCTATAGGTTATCTGAAACTAGGAAATAAGATTAAGTTTGATTTACAAAGGTATTCCTCATAATATTACAAGATCTGTTGAAACAAAGGACTTCTTCTTTAGCAATTATATTATGTTGAAAGTCCACTTTAACTTGAAATAGATTAGTCCTTCATAGGTCCTCAGTTTAAGATACTATTCCCTTGGGGCACCTGGGTGGCTCAGTCGGTTAAGCGTCCGAAGCTCAGGTCATGATCTCGCAGTTTGTGAGTTCAGCCCCGCGTCGGGCTCTGTGCTGACAGCTCAGAGCCTGGAGCCTACTTCAGATTCTGTGTCTCCCTCTCTCTCTTGCCCTCCCCTGCTCACTCTCTGTGTCTGTCTGTCTCCCAACAATAAATAAACGTCAATAAAAAAAACTAAAAAAGATACTATTCCCTTGGCTGACATAGGTTTTAAATATCTTTTGTCTTGTTTCAGGTTTGATTCTGAGAAAAGCTGGCATAGCCATATACATGTAGGGGAATCCTCGATTTAATTTTAACCACACATTATAGGTTCGTAGCAAAACAATACCCGGGCAGCCATTAAACCCACTTGATCTTACTCCAGATGTTTCCTGTATCCCATGAAACAAATGCTTGGAGAAGAGCACATTTCCTAAAATCGTCCTGTGTTTAAAACTTAGGTGCTAAACATATACATTCAGTCAAAACGTAAAAAGCAAAGTTCATTTACTCATCCCTGTTGCCTCCCCGCCAGATGTCAAACGAATTACTGATTGTGACGGTGGCGTTTCGAAGGCTCCCTTCCTTCTCTGCTTCTCTTAGACTCTGATAGACTTCCTTTCTCTTCATCCTGGCAGCTGCTTTTATGACAAGTTAATTCAGGCTTTGAGAGGTTGAAAGATGGGTCACCTTTACATTTCCTTCTGTCTTTCTCCATCTCAACTTGCTTGTGGGCCAACGTGAGCAAGGAACAATGAAAGGCCAACCATCTAGTTGTCTTCTTGCCTTTCCTTAAGTACTATCAACATTCCCAAGCCTGAGAAAACATGACCCTGGCATGAGACACACTGATTTTCCCTTCCGCTGTCTGGAAACCACTAACCCACACCCATTTCCTCTCCAGGAACAATCATCTCATTTTCAAACCTCATATTGCTTTGGGAAATGGCAAAACAGATTTTTGGAAATGCCAAACTCCCAGGGTTGAGCTTTGGTGGACGGCCAGTCACATCCCCTTTTTGCTTCTGCTTTTCTCTCACCCACATGAGAACACTTTTTATACCTAACACCACGGACTACATCTTAGCTTCTCTTCCATCCCAAGACCTTCCATATGTACCATTTATAGTTTGCTTTCAAACCATATACTTGAAATTAATATTTTTCCAGTGTAATTTAGCTCACAGTAGTGTTTTCCAGTGTGCTACAAACAAAACGTTGGTGTCTTCCCAAAAGTTATATGTTGCAATCCAACCCCCCGATGTGATGATATCAAGAGTTGGGAACCTTTGAGTTGGTTAGATCCTGAAGGCAGAGCTTGGATCAGACAGCTCCTTTACCCCTTCTGCCATGTGAGGACAGAGAGAGAAGACAGTCTTCTATGAACAGGAAGCAAGCTTTCACCGGACACTGGGTTTTGCCGGCACCTTGATCTTAGACCTGCCAGACTCCAGAATTGTGAGATATAAATACTTGTTGCTAAACCCAGCCACCGTATGGTGTTTTTGTTATAGCACCCGGAACAGACTAAGGCTCAGTGCATGGTAGGCTTCAAGATGTGGGAAGATACCTGTACGAATAAAAACAGTGATGTCATTCCCTTGGAGGTTTAGGTTGTGCTAAGAACATTTTTGTACTTTTTAAATTTTTATTATTTAAATGTATTTATTCTCTTGTTTAAAAATAATCTTGCATTGTTCCAATGTGGTGGCAACAGAGAAAACAGGTGGAGGCCGAGCAGATGTTTCAAAAGGTAGCATCTGAAAGTATTATCTCTCAAGTTTCAGAATTTAAAACTTTGTTCTCAACTTCTTACATCATTTCTCTCTTAAATAGATTAATATTCAATTTGTAACAAAATGAAGAGCTTGACTGGTTTGAAAGAACATAGATGCATGATATAATACTCATCAGTGCACTTAGGTGGCTTGGTGGCTTATTGCATTTATTGGACAAGAAGAGCAATACAAATATTGTGACTCTACATGACAGCATTGTTTGAAAAGCTGTAGGCTTTCTTTGGGCGTTTTTCTGCTCTTAGTAACATACAGCTGAGGCAGTGAAGCTAACACTTCAAGGGGATCAATGTAGTAGGTATTCTGACTGAATGGGTCTGGTCTCTCCCGTGGCTATGCCCAGGTTTGACGTGTTTACTGATAAATGTAAATGGAAAGTATTCATTTCTTCAATTTGGTTTTAATCTTGACTTTACAATATGAGATTCTTTGAACAATTGGAGTGAATTTGGGGATTTTTACTTCTCTTACCAATTATTTTTCACCATTCATTTAATCCAACTATTCTACTCTTATCAGTTACTTGAAAGTCTGTTCAGACATAGGGTTTTCTCATGCTGGATTTTGTTACAAATGCAATTACCTCTGTAAGTACTACCCTTTTCCTGTTTATTTTCACAGAATCTCTTCCCACACTGAGAAGGTGAAGGAAACAATCCTTTATGTGAAATACATGAATAGATAATATTTGGAAATGTAGTGCTTTGGTCTCTACAGTTTCATTTCATAGAAGCATTAATACCTGAGTAAAGAGATAATCCATTGGTCACTCCTTCCTACCTGGGCCCTCTTTGCTAGCTGAGATAAAATGTCACTGTGGTCAATCCTGTTTTAATTTGTTCAGGCAAATGAGTTTCTAATGCTTCCTGTAAGAGATTAACCTCTGTCCTGTGCCTCAGTGGTTTTCCTGGCAAAAAATGTTTTTATAATGTGTGTGTGTGTGTGTGTGTGTGTGTGTGTGCATGCATGTGCACGTTGTATACATGG
Source organism: Panthera uncia (assembly GCF_023721935.1). Lineage (NCBI taxonomy): Eukaryota > Metazoa > Chordata > Mammalia > Carnivora > Felidae > Panthera > Panthera uncia. The sequence continues at coordinate 14,976,372 of NC_064811.1, read as the reverse complement.
ATCACCCTTTTCTTTTTCTCCATGATATTTGCTTCAGATGATGCTTCATCGTATGCTTCAGATGATGTTAGATGGTTTTCCCATCCTCTTTTTTCATTGGCTCACAGGTTATGTACACTTAGCTCTGTTTCTCTCTTTGGAAGCCAATTCCTAAAGATACTGAAGATGAGTTTAGGTTTCTTACTGATTAAGATTTTCTTTCTTTTCTGGGTTCTTTCTGATATTCCTCCAATAAATTACTCTTTCCTTTAGCTGTAATACTCTCTACTGATAATGGCCTCTATATCTTCCTTGGTTTACTGTGGTAAGTGATCCTTTACCACATAGATTTCATGTCCCTGCATTAGACAGACACACAACTTTAGTTCTTCTACTTTTGGGAATTCAACATCTATGAGGAACACAGATGTTCATCATAGATGAACATCGTGGTAAGCATTTGGATGTAGAAATGAGCAAAATAGACCGTTGAAGTTGAATTCTAGATGAATTTTTAAAACCATTTCTCACTAAAGCTATTTTGAAGATTTGCAGACTCAAGTATTTGAACAAATACGATTGTCATTTAGAAAACAAGCAGTTCAGTTGCATCCTAAATGAAGAATACATTATGAACTCAATGTTCAGAGTGAAAAATCAATCCAAAATTTCCATTTACAAGATTATCTACAAAGCACGAACACTATTAATGAACAGGAAATGGCTATGAAATTATTTGTCCTAGGTTTACTAAGATTCATTGGTTATATCTATTGTAAGAGAGTTATACAATGCAGTCAACACTCTTGACTTCCAAATTCAAGAACATCTAGTTGAATCTGTGCAAGTTAAATATTCATTTATAATATACAACTACACTTATTTTATAACCCACATAACAATTAGCTCAGGCAGAACATTTTAAAGTCAGTACACCTGTGAACAGCTCCCTTCTCATTGTGCCAGTGTGATTGCAGTAACAGATCAAGATGAATCAATCATCTGTTGATTCTCTGCTAACTCTTGCTGTTCACTTTGCATGAGTGAAAAATATATTGTGTGTTAAGTCACTGAAACTCAGGTATTATTTGTTACCTCAGCAGCCCATGGTATGTCCTGACTGATACAATGCTATTTTTTTTATTTTTTTTATTTTTTTAATCTTTATTTATTTCTGAGAGAAAGACAGCATGTGAGCAGGGGAGGAGCAAAGAGAGAGGGAGACACAGAATGCGAAGCAGGCTCCAGCTCTGAGCTGTCAGCAGAGACTGATGTGGGGCTCGAACTCACGAACTGCGAGATTATGACCTGAGCCAAATTCGGATGCTCAATCGACTGAGCCACCCAGGCGCCCCTGATACAATGCTATTTTAAATCTTTTCTCTCTCCTCAAACTTTTAACATTTCAACTTTACCTCCTCAGCTCAGAAGATGAATTCCTTTTTTTTTCCACCAAGAAAATAACACTTCTTTATCCTTCTACCTTTTCTACAAACCCACTTTCAGAAGAACTCATATATTCTGCATTGTTTTCTGTTAAAATGGAAGAACTGTCATTATATGCATGAAGAAAGACTGTCATTTCATGCCCTCCAACTTACTCCAGGCCTTGTTATCCTTGCAGTAATCCCTTCTCCCTCTTTCATCATCAAATTCACCTTCTCCGATATTACTTCCACCAGTCATACACGTATATAATACTGTCTATTTTTAAAACCCTCCCTAGACCAGCTGCTTCTCTACCTATCTCTTCACCTTTTACTTTCTACATATACTTCAAGTACCATTTTCCTAAGCCAGATTCCTTTACTTTTTTATGTCCAATTCTCTTCTTGATTCCTTAATTCCCACCCGTTTACTGAATCAACAGTTTCCAGTTACTGCCATCTTACCAAATCCAGTGGTCAGTTCTCATTCTTTTTTTTAAAATCAATCTCTCACACCAACATAACACATAGTTGGTAAAGCTTTCTATTCTGAATTGCTCTTTATTAGGCTTGAAATACTCTTCTCTCTTGAGAACATAACTCCTAGCTTACTGGCTACACTTCTTATTCTTGACTTCTAAGTACTAAAATGCTCCAAAGAAAACAGTGCATAGCACATAGTAGGTGTTTAATAATTTGGAGGGATAAATGAATTAAGGAATTTTGATATTAGTCAATTATCATTCACATGAATTGGGAACTTTTATTATGTTTCTGATTGCTAGTAAGTTTGTCAGAATGTACTTTACCTACTGAGGGAAAGGTGTCATGTATACCTTTAAATTATAGTATCTTTAAAGCATCAGCCACATTATAATCAGTAATTTGCTTATTGATCTTCCTTAGCACATATGAAGCTCTTTTCTGTCTCATTTTTTCATACGTCTGTGCCTTTTAGCTAGTATAAGGCCAGGATGAATAAATTAGTGAATGAATGAATAGCTATCACCCAGTTGATTTATGTTGAGTTTTAAGATAATCAAATAACATGTGCCATTTTTACATCAACTGTTGTTGAGCCATAACTTCTAGATGCATTGTTTGAGTCATATAAACCTAAGTATAAAAGTTTATATGTTTGTTGATATTCAATTTTATCTGAAAAATTTTAGTTACTTTTCTAGCTAGAACCTTTTCAGACTCTCAGTTAATTGTTGCAAGCCATCAGTTATCTAATATTCGATTCATCTGAACATGTGATATGTATGCTTTCTTTGTCATTAGCCAAATAACTTTGGAAAAAATGTTGACCAGAGAAAAGTCAAGGACAACGTGTCTTGAGTATTCTCTTAGAAATCTCCCTTTTTGTGAAAAATGAGACATGAATCAATCCCAATTGGCCAATTTAGAATAAATATCCTATGTGGAATTTTTGAGCCATTTATACCGTATTCACTTTTACACCACAACCTTAAATAAAGCATGTCTGAAACTAAGCCCATCGCCTTCCTCCATTTTTATTTTTTATGCAGTATTTTTATACAGTGTTTCATTCATTGTGACAGGAAAAATTATGACTACGTGTAACAAAATATTGATTAGCATTATGGAGAATGACCCAAATCATCATGAACTCCTATTGGCCTATGATTATAGGGCTCATTTAGTAGCCTTCATGTCAGTAAGATTCCAGGTTCTTCTCACCCTTCTGCTCAGTTGTTATGATCATATTGCCTCTTTTTATTCATCCAAGTCATTGCACATGGCTGTAAGAACAGCTCTAAGAATCAGGTTTCAGGGTTATTTTCCATTTAAGATTTAGAACATAAGAACAAAACATCTTTACTTTTACCGCAGAAAACTACACTGTCCCCTATTACATTTCTGCAAATATCTTCTTGGACATAACTAGCTCATACAGCCTCCTCTAGTTTCAAAGGAGCCTGGACGTATCGGCAAAAGGATTGGAATGGTTTTGACTGCCCTTTCGTCTCTGGGCTGGACACAGTGCGATCCCAAACAAATAAGGACCGTTTTAGCAAGGCTGCTAGCATGAGCAGCTAGCAATGCCTGCCACTCCTTCCCTCCTTTTCTCGCCTTCCTAGAGATACTTTCTTAATTGAGAAAGGCACAGGACTCACACTGGGATGGCAAATACTTTCTATCTATGTTCTGAACACCAGTTTCTCCTGCCACCAATCCATCCCCCCCCTTATTTGCATCATACTTGCCTCTTTTTTTTTTTTTTTTTTGCATTTATCCCAACAGGATTACTGTTATGTGTCAACAAATACATCTTATTTAGTTTTATCCTTCTTCTTCCTTAGCATCTGGCATATAAAGGATGATCAATAAACACCTCCAGCAACAAACGAGTCAATGGTTGCCTGCTTGTCAGACACCATTCTAAAATGTAACGTTTATCACAGCACTTACATATTCAGATCCACCAGTACCTTTTCTCTGTTGTGAGAAAGGCAAATGTTTTGGCCTGCCTTTCAGGGCATCTAGAACACAGATCTATTCTCCTTCGATTCTCATTACCCTTCAGTTTACCTCCTGAGATTTAGCCCCATTAGTTTTCCCATCGTCCCATATAAACCTCTCTAGCTGTATTTCATATGTGAAAGTGGTTTACATATTGTAAAATGACAGTGGAGTGGCTATTTGGAGCACCTTCACCTCCATGTGCGTACTTATGCATGTGCCATATGAAAATTCCTTTCTTTTCCTCTTCTCTTTTCCAAAATCTTTGTCTCTTGGCCCCTCCTACTGCTGAGTCCCTCAGCGACACCCCCACACCCTCACGGCACTCATCTCCACTACTAGAGGCTAATGTTTTTAACATCTGGAACTCGCTACTCAAGAACTTTGGTTTTTTTCGGTCTCAGACAGCAATTCCAACTGTGCAGGGGCCACCAGCAGAGTCAAAGAGTTAATACTTTTTGGGGGTAGCCCATAGCTAATAGCAGATGAGGATTTTAGGAATAAATATTTCAACTTCTTTATCTTTCACTTTGGGTAACCGTGCGGCACGCCATACATGGTTTGTCACAATTCCCATTAGGATTAAGCCCCAGCTATCCATGGTGGGAACTTTCTATTCTGCCACTATAGAGTGGTTTATCACCTTTTTTTTTTTGTTTGTTTGTTTTTACTTTACCTGACTCTCTTCCTTTCTCTGTTTCACTTTCCCATTTCTCTGTAAACCTGCTGAAGTCAACTCCTTGTCTCAGTACCTGCTTCCAAGGGAACCCAGATTAATCTACCGGATTAACACCTCCTAATACCCAGACTGACACGCCTCCCTTTGGTTACCTCATTCTTGTGACTTTCACTGATATTCAGGCTAGTGTTCATTTCCTCTTCCACTCATTGTTGATAGTCACTTATTTTTTTCCTTCCAAATATTTTAGCACATGATTACATTTTTAAATGTTTATTATTTATTTATTTATTTATTTTTTGAGAGAGAGAGACAGAGACAGACAGACACAGAGAGCATAAGCGGGGGAGGGGCAGAGAAAGAGGGAGATGCAGAATCTGAAGCAGGCTTCAGGCTCTGAGCTGTCAGCACAGGGCCCCAAGAGGGTCTCAAACTCATGAACCATGAGATCATGACCTGAAGTGAAGTCAGAAGTGTAACCGATTGAGCCACCCAGGTGCCCCACCTGATTACATTTTTATACAAGATTTTCAAATGTTACTTATACCACTGTTTATTCTCAAAACTATTCTAAGCTTCACACGGGAAACTTGTCTATGCCTTATGGAAATTCTCTATAACCTCAAACTAACTGTCATAGACCTGGTCACCATAAAAAGATACCACAAGCACTCTCTGTTTGGTTAACTGGCTGTTACGAGTTCATGAGATGACATGCACTTCTGATAATTCAATGAAAGCTGGAAACCCAGGCTTTCATATGAAATTTGTTTCTGATGTTGTAGCTCTTTGATGTTTTCAAATTATACCTGAGTTTGGATGCTAACTTTGGCAACTAATTATTTACTGATGGCTTTAGATATGTCATTTAACTTCTCTGAGCCTTGGTTTCTGCAGTGGGTAAATGGAGCTAATCACCTGTACCTCATAGAATGATCGTGCCAACTGAGGGAAAATATTAAGTATGTCATATATTAAAAGTCAAAAAGGATAGATGTGGTAGTTGATGGGAAGATAGACCAGAGTAGTATCCAACTTGGGTGGGGCAAACAAGGCAGTCAGTGTGATCACCAGTAGGACAGATATATGCCATCAATGAAGTCATTGAGACGATCCCACTAAGGGTGGAGTCCTTTACGTCTAAAATTTCTTTTTAAGGTTGGTAATCAAGGAAGAATTGTTTTCCTGAGAGGAGTTTCACAAGGCAGCCCACTAAAGAAGTTTAGTTTAGAGGTACAGAGGGCAGAAGAAACAGAGCAAGAAGAGCCAGAGCGGGAAAGAAGAGATTGTGATGAAAATAACAAGTTCTCAATCTGTCCTGATCAGTCTCTGTCTGGGTAAAGCATCTAAAAGACCCCCTAGCTAACTGGGAAAATCTAGTGATAAGAAGACAAAAATCTAGACAAGGAACATAACCAGCATTAAGGCCAAGACCCTGCTTCTGGTTATCTGTTTCTAGAGTGAGGAGAAATGGGTACATAAACAATACCACTCATCTGAAAGATGTGTGAATTATTATATTCATGTTACATGAACTTTTGGAAAGAATCCACCCCCAGGCTATTTCACTTATCTCTTTTGCCCAATATTGTTTACTTTTTTATTTCACAACATTTATGATAAACATTTCAAGGAAAACATAACTGGCTTCATTATTCAGAATTTATGGCCTCAAAGGAACTTCTGATCATTTTCTTGGTCCTTGACTTAACACTGTAAGGTCGCTGTCAAGAGAGTTTCTATTGTCACCTAGGGAGACATAGCCTTTCTTTGGAAAATCTGTGGGAACTATCTCTTTTACTACTTTTCTACAATTATTATGAGAAATCCCTAGTGTCTCATTGAGGCTAAGCAGAAAAATTATGTTATGCCAAATATGGAAATGTGGTAAGTATATTCTGATGATGTTGGCACACACTGATCAATGAATATCAGTTCCAACTAATTTGCTATTTGAAATCAATAGAAAATTTAATGAACACTTATGGTTAAAATCCTTTTCTAAAAATAGTTATCTTGAAAACCACCTTCTAACTGAGTACTATTTGTGAATTATCACAATGCTTTCTGTCAATTTGTTGTTCAGACAAATTTATTTGGGTAATTCTCTACAAAGAGACATCTGCTTTCTCTGTATTCTGTTGAAGCTAAATTCTGATGACCTTCAGGGCCAATAAGTTTCTGATATATGGTGGCTGAGATGGGAGTGGACTCTAATTGCATGTCTAGAGAGGGACTGCTGGATTACATTAGTGAATATATCAGTATTTTATGGAAATTCAAGAGTATCCAAATGACTTAGCTCACAGAATAACAAAAACAAATCTTTTATTTGAAAATCGCCCTGGTCATTTGGGTTAATTGAGTCAGTTGACGCTCAAGCTCTCTGAAACAAACTGTTAGAAAACATTTTGCAAAAGACCCAGGAGTGCAGTAGAATGTTAACTTACACTTCAACTCCGACATATCAAAGGAGAAATACATATTTCAAGTGAAGGACCTCTGAACTATTTAAAATTGATGCTTTCTCTTACTTAGTCAAATATTTCTTGTGCCCAGTTATTTACTGGATACACTATATGTGACATATATAGAAGGGTTTGGTCTAAAAATACTCAGAGCCTATTATTTCTGGAGGCAGAAATATATAATAATTGTAATACTGTGTGATAGGAGTAATCAACTCTAGGGTGTGGGGGAGGTGAATGTATCAGTCAAGGTGACACTTGGGCTGTGTCATGAAGGATGATTTGGAGTCCTATTGGTCAAAAAGATGACATAAAGGACAACCCAGACAGAAGGCACAGAAAGTAAGGATGAGAGTAGTGCTCAAAAATTTCTTTTGAAAGGAAACAGTATTTTTAAAAAATATTTATTTATTTTTGGGAGACAGAGAGACAGAGTGCAAGCAGGGGAGGGGCAGAGAGAGAGGGAGACACAGAATCTGAAGCACACTCCAGGCTCCGAGCTGTCAGCACAGAGACTGACACAGGGCTCGAACCCACAAGGCAAGGGATCATGACCTGGGCCGAGGTCGGATGCTTAACCAACTGAGCCACCCAGGCACCCCAGAAACAGACAGTATTTTAAGCTTTGTGTGCCATACTGTATCTGTTGCAACAATTCAAATCTTCTACTATAGCATTAAAGCAGCTATAGATAATTCAAAGGAGTGTGGTTGTGTTCACTAAGACTATGTGTTAAAAAATAGACAATGGGCTGAATATGGCTCATGGTGTAGCTCACCAATCACTGTCATAGTGGATTTTTTCCTAGAATATACCTCAACAATTCTTTTAGTAGTCTCAACCTTTCAATGTCAAGCTGGACTACAGAAAACTTCACAACAGGCTGTGGCAATTAGTGCCTGGTCCATTCAGGTCCCCACCTGTTATCCCCATCAGAGTTCCTGCCACCTCAAGGGCACTAGATTTGTCCACATTCAGAGCTCCACATTTCCTTTAGGACCGTGGAGATCTCATAACTCCTAAAGGGTCATACCTCTCTCCTAGTCATAAAGTATCCTGCCTCCCTTATGTGCCATCTCAGATGTTCCAGTCTAATTAACTGATGACTGGAGATTTTGTGAACCAAAGGCCTTTTAGGATTTGTCTTCCTAGCCCAACAACTCCTGTTCATCCTCAGACAACATCCCTTTTATAGTCCTTGGGACAGATTTCTCTTTTTCATGTTCTTGGCATGCCTAAAGAGTATTTGCCTTCAGTAATGAGCTGAAAATCCTCTTTATCATGAAGGTTATCTTTGACCCCAGTTAAATTTGTCTCCTGGGTTTTCCTTCCTCATAACATATTATGCATTTCTCTTCATAATCATGATCTATTACTTTTTATTAGATATTTATATTTATTGGCTTGCAATATTTCTTGTGCTCTTTTATAAATCAGTGAGGGCACAGATCTTCTCCATTTTATTCCAAGTTGCCAACCCAATGAACATTTACAGATGCTTTGAATAGGATGTGATGAATCTGAGGAGATGCTGACTTAAAAGAAAGAACAAACTATAATTATTTTAGCTCTAACTTTTTAGTGATTAAAGCCCAGTCAATGTAGAATGCTGGATAAAATGAGTAGAAAATATGTAAAAAAAAAAAAAAAAAAAAGACTATGGACAAAACATGGAAAGCCCACAACATTAGAGAAGAAACTGAGAATGATAGGTCAGGGAAACAAGTCCAAGAACAACAGAGGAGAGTAGCACATTCAGCTGACGAAGGAAAACATATTAAGGAAAAGCGAGCAAGTGACACAGCCAAAGGCATCAAAAAAGTCTAGTTGGTGTGGACAATCATTAATCTTTGTCCTATCTATCATCTATCTATCTGTCTATATATCTATCTAATTAGAGAAGAAGAAACAGTTCTCTTTCTAAAGTGAACTGATATTGAACTTGCATATACATGTGGAATGACTCTTGGTTTCCACAGTCACCCTCTTTTAAGGGCATCATTATGAACTAATATTGACGATAATGTTAGGGAGGTGTGCTTCCCAAGCATTCTTTTTTATCCATTTTTTATATGTTATATCTTCTTTGTGAAAGTGAGGCTTCTCTTTCAAAATATCAGTTTCTCCTAATAATATGGGCATAAAAGTCCATTATTTCTTTCACTTATATCTAGCACTAGTGCCCGGCATGTAGCTCTTTATTTACTAAGGATATAAGAAATTCACAAAAGGATGTGGCTCCTGCCCTCATGAAACTTACATTCTAGTGGATATGAGATGAAAACAAAACAAAACAAAACAAAACTACAAAATGGACTTTTTACATTCAATTACAGTAAATGCTATGAAAAAGAGATATAATTTAAGGAAGTGCCTAACAAGAAGATTGGGACTTGGAGAAATGAAAAAATAGGACCATGCTAGGTAACAGGGGTGAGAATAAGTTGAAAATTATGCTTGCTAGATGAAACAAGCAAGCAATTATGCTTGCTTTTCCAACAAGGAAAAGCACATTCAAGGAACTACCAAAAGACTGATACAAATAGAATAAAGAAACTGAGGGGGAGAGTGGTATGAAATTAAGCTAATCTGATAGGCAGGGGCCAGATCACACACAATAGATTGTGACCATGTCTGTCTTGTATGGAGAAGTAATTAAGCTATGAGAACAGAGGCAGGGAAAGCCACCTGGATACTACTGAAATACTCTAGGTGAAAAACAATGCTGCCTGGTGCTTGTAGTGAGGATGGACTGATATGGGTAGATTAATATGTGTCAGAAGGAAAAGTTAAAGTGCCTGATATTGTTTTTGGATCAGTGACATAATACCTGTATTCAGTGATTGCTCTGGCACAGAGTAAGTCCTCGATAAAGGTTAACAAAATTGTAATTATTGTAATCAATGCAGGATCCTGAAGCTTATTGACCTACGGAATATGAAATAGTTCTTGAAATTTGCTGCCAGGTGAATAATCATCTCCTGATATCGGGAGACTTGACCCACTAGATGGTTTCTGGGCATCCTTCAAACCAATTTTGAATGACATTCTTTGCAGGGTCACCCTTTTTTCCTGCGGAACTTGCACTCTGCCTCTGCAATGGTGTAACCTTTCACAATTGGAGCAGGGGTTGCTGTTCTATGCTGATCCACAGATAAAAATGTAGGATGCATTTCCTGGGTTCAGCTGCCCCTGTTGCTAAGGGCCCAATGACTCTGTCTTCAATAACATATTTTTACTAGAAGCTTCCTCTTTAATTCCTTTGATATGTAGTGCTGAAATCTCATCGAGGGTCAAATTTCATTCAGGCAAAAGTCCCTTTGGAAAACTTCACTTTGAGTTCCATATTCTAGCTACACCATCAGTAAGTTAACTATGAACGTGCTCTAAACAATGGTGTATTGACAGCATAGCTTTGAAAAATGATTAGCAACAACCACAATAGAATTTGAATTAATTAACTGGGGAATTTACAATTTTTAATAATGACTCTTGCCCATGGCAATTCAATAATTTCTTTATATCTTGCAGTTTTACATCAGGCTGAGCTTGTGAGAAATCTTAGGAAGGCCTTACAAATGAAGGCTTAAAGTGAGTGCTCACCTATTAAGGCCCTGATTTGTATACTGGAGGGAATATTGCTGGATGGACAGAAAAAGTCTGGATTGACTGAAAGATCAAGAGAAACTGAAAGTCTTCAGTGGATGGCTTCTGAGCTGATAACATTTAGCCCGAATTAGCCTGATTTAAATCTATGTATATATAAATCCTGGGAAATAAGCTTGTAGACCTTAAAATACCACACACAATCATTTCAACTATTTGGATTTTTCAAATTCCAAGGTGGTATTGGAGAGTGAATTTTTGATCTTTTACTACAATGTTTGCTCTTTAATGAGATTTTATTTTATCATTGTCAATAGTTCAGAATAAGCCAATCTTCTTTTTTAAGTTTTTTTAAATGTTTATATTTGAGAGAATGGGGGAGGAACAGAGAGAGATGGAGACAGAATCCAAAGCAGGCTCCAGGCTCTGAGCTGTCAGCACAGAGTCCAATACAGGGCTCGAACTCACGATCTGTGAGATCATGACCTGAGCCGAAGTCGGATGTTTAACTGAGTAAATAGAAACCCCAGAACAAGTCAGTCTTATAAATGCCAAATAACAAGAGTTGTTCGCTGAGTGTGATCAAGCAGTTGGGGGATGAGCATCCCTTCCATGAACAGTTCTTTAATGAAGTCAAAGTGACTCAAGTAGGCAAAATCCTAAATTACTGTGATTGAATGCAATAAAACTACTAGGAGGAATTAAATTAATATGGCATATGTTCCCTCATTCAAAATAATCACTGAGCTTCCTCAATGTTCCAAGAACTATTCTAGACACAACAGATGCAGCAGTAAATAAAACAGAAAAAATCCTTATCCTTTGGATCTTACTTTCTAGTGATGACAGACAGACAACAAATAAATGTATATATAAAGAGCGTTGTCAGGGAAGACCTCACTGAGAAGGTTACACATGAACAGAGATTAAAAGAAGGATCAGCCATGTGGCGATATAAATACCCGAGGGATATGAAAAAAGAAAATTGCAAACATTAAAACTTTGAGGAATAGCCAGGAGGTGAGTGTAGCTGAAGCCTAGTGGAAAAATGGGAAGTTAGCAGAAGAGGAGATCATGAGATGAGAGAAGTAACCAGAGTTTTCATTAAGTAGCTATTTGAAGACCACCATAAGAATATTTCCTTTTACAGTAAATGAAATGGGCACTGCAACAGATTAAGAATCATCTCCAAATCTTTGATGTGCCTTCCACGGAGGTAGAGAGTAGGTCCCTTCCTTTGAAACTGGGTGGGATTTATAACTGCTTTGACTAACAGAACACAACAAAAGTGGCTCTATACCAGTTTCTGGGCTCAGGTCTTTACAGACTGGCAGCCTCTGCTTCCTGTTATTTGGAATACTAATTCTTGGAGGGCATCATACTCTGAGAAGCCCAACCCATGTGGAGAAACCATGACAGGCAATCTGATTGACAGCTAGCTGAGCTCCCAGTCAACTGCCAGCATCTACTGCCAGCCAGGTGAATGAGTTACCTTGAACATCCAGCCCATCAAGCTTTCAGATGACTTCATCCCCAGTCACTATCTGTTAGCATTCAGCACTTGCATAAAAAACCCAATCAGAGCCACTCAGCTAAGACCAGTCAACACAGAGATTCAGGAGAGATAATAAAAAAAAATTGTTAAAAACCATGATACTTTAATTCGTTATGCAGTAATAGATAGCCACAACAGTATTTATTACAGGTTTATTATTGGAGTCATGATCTGACTTAAATTTTAAGAGGGTCACTCTTCTTGCTGTATTAAGAATATAGGGCAGATAAAAGTAAAACTAGATGAATTAGTTAGGAGGCTGGATAAATAATCCTGACATAAGAGTAAAGCACGTGGACCAGGGAAGTTAAACATGAAAGTGAAAAGAAGGAGTCACATTCTGGATATGTTTCTAAGGTAGCGATAACACATTTTGTTAATGGATTAACTGTGCAGTGCAAGATAAATAGAGCAGTCAAGAATGATTCCAAAATTTTTGTTCAGGAAACTAAACAAGCAGATTTGGCAGTGAGCAGAAGTGACAGAAATTAAGACTTCAGTTTGTGGGATGTTAAGTTTGAAATGCCAATTAGACACATATATAGACATATCCAGTGGGCAGTTCTGTGTATGAGTCTGGAGTTAGGTAAGATTGTCATTCCAGAGACAGACATTCGAGCACTCACTTCGGCAGTACATACACTAAAACTGGAACGAAATAGAGAAGATTAGTATGTCCCCTTTTTAAGGATGACAGAGACTGATATTTGATAGTCATCAGTGACTACCAAGAAAGAGTCCTAGAGATTATGCCCTGGGACACTCCTACTTTAAGCGACTGGAAGGAAGAGAATAAACCAGGAAAGAAGATTGAGGAAGAAAGGCCCATGAGTAGAAGTGACGTGATGAGAGTCAGGGCAAAGGAAGAAAGTAAATAAAGATGAAGGATGGGGTGACAGTCAAGTGATGCTGGCAGGTCAAGTCAGAGGAGGACTAAATTGATCAGTGGACTTCACAACACGAAAGTCATAGTGACCTCTACAAAGTAGCTCCAAGGAGTGGTAGAGGCAAAAACCTCTTTGGACTTGGTTCAAAGGAAAATGGAGAAGAGGAGTTAGAGATGTAAGCATAGACAGTTCTTTCAAGGAGGTTTGCTGTCATAAGGCAAAGAGAAAGAGGGAGTACAGCTGGATGAGCAGGATGAAGAGAAGTAGAGAGACTTTTGTATTGTTTTGTTTTTGTTTTCTAAGATGGGACAAGTAACAATATCTCTGTATGCTGATAAGAATGATGCAATAGAGAGAGAAAAAAAATGTTGCAGGATTGAGAGAGAAATGCCAGAGCAATGTCCTTGAGGGGAAATTTTACCACCGGTGTTAGGAGAGATGGTAGAATATGTTGAACTGATGCCACTTTGTGAGGACATGTAATGGTGAGACTGTTGTTAATTTTCTAAGTGAAACAGCATACAAGGTCATCAGCAGAAAATAAGATTGGGAGCCATTATGTGGGATGCTTGAAGAGAGAAAACAAAGTATGATATAGTTTTCTAGGAGAGAGGGGAAACCATTAGACCAGGAAAATGTGCTCTGATCACTGGGCAGTATTAGGGCCCACTTGATGTTAGTGATCATGAATTTAAAATGAGACCAGCCAGCATAGCTTCTAGTCTCCAATCATATTTAGCTGTGTTGGCGAAGATGCAAGGTAAAATTTAACCAGGGCTAGCATTGTAAATTGAGTAGAATAAAGAAACAAAAAGGGGGGGGGATGCGAGTTGAGACTGTGTGCAGGGGAATGATTGTAATGATTGTCCATGAATCTGAAGCTGAAGTTTTACTATTATTTTGCCATAACATTAAACACACACACACACACACACACACACACACACACACACACAACTTTTCATTATGCTAATATAGAGCTGGAAATCTGAGTTCTACTAAGACTTCTCTTTGCTGGACCATCTAATTTCAACAAAAGTCTCTAATTAATTTAATCCACATTTACTGAATACCTGGTCTGTGGATGATAAAAGATGATGGGCAGAGAGCTTCTGAGAACAATTCTGTTGCAAAAGCAAGAAAGGTTGATTTTTGACACTGGTTACAAAGACATTATCTTACTCTGGGAATTCTTTAGTACTCATTAGAGAGGCATTTTCATGACTAGGATTTAGCATCCACTTAGCATTCATAGTGGGCTGAGACCTTTATGGAAAATATAAACAAAATTCTCCCTGCTTTTACGGAGCGTTACAGGCTACCCTGAGCTTTTGTCAAGTACCTAATAAAGACAAGATGAACTTGTTCTAAATTGTCGTTGTAACAACGTGAGAACTGGGATTTTGTTACTGTAAAGTTTAAGAAGTACTTTGCAAATAAATTCAAATCTAGCCAACAAGTTCACTTCTTCAATTATCTTGCTCCAATAAAGTTTACTTCATCATGAAGCATATGCTTTCCTGGAATCCCCATAATGCTAATGACTCCCCCATTCATCATTCCTAATTCCTTATCAGAGGCATATTGCATTTTCTCCTTATAAATCTTTATTCTGATCAAAGAGTCAATTAAAGAGAGATTAATCTTTTTTCCAGGTAGGAAATTTTCTCATTCTTCAACTCGAATTGTAATTACACTTTTACTTTCAAATCTAGTAGTAGAGGCTAGAAAAAAAATTACATAACCTACATAATAATACCATTACCAACACCGCCATTTTGTACTGCCATTTGCTTTTACCTTTGTAACACTGCCTTAAATAACTCATATATTCTCCTTCTTTCTCCTTATATAATTTGAATCTCAGTGGGAGTTTTCTCAAAAGATTTATATTCCTTGAATAAATAGTGGCCGAGTATTCTTGCTAAACTTGTAAATGTCTCTTTTCTTCTCTGAATTTGACTCTCTACTTTATATCGTATTCTTGAACTATTTTACTTGCAATCTTTCCTAAATTGCATTGTGACAGTTCAGACTTGAGTATTCTTTTGAAGACCTATTTTCTCCTGAATAGATATAAATATAACTTGAAAGCAATGTTAAAGCCTGTTTCCTCCTACAAGCTTTGAAACAAAAATCTGAAAGTGTGCCGTACAACATCTGCCTGATGGGCTTCCTCTTCTGGGTATGCTAACGCAGATTGTGCAAACTGGTGCTCCAGTATTAAATGACAGAGCCCAAGTTCTATTGTCAAGCACCTTCTCTCTGTTGATTCTCAAAACAGGTTCCACTAAAGTGTTTTCATTTGGGTCTGAAAGGAACCTTGGAAGAAACCTTAGAGATTTTGAGTTCAACCCCCTAATTTTTCATATGAGCTAGGAATTTTGAGACTTGCCCAAGCTTATAGCTTATAAAGCTCATTTAGGGACCAACAAGCCCTAATCCATTTCTTGATTTTCACTTCAATGTTCTTTCTGGTACACCACACCAGAATGAATAAATAACCACACCACTCATGTCTGTGCATTTTATAACTCAAATTACACTGATGGAGTTTAAGATTGTACTGATAGCTGGGCTTTTGGATACTTCTAATTTATGTGACTGTGGCTTAATTTTAGGAACATCTATAATGAATGTCAGTTAGATGTTCCCTGATAATCAGAAATGTCTGGTATGCCAGTTGGCCGGGATTGGTGGTAGTGAAGGTGAAAGTTAGGAAACTATTATAAGAGCGATTAAGAAGCTGCCCACAAGTAATTCATTCTTAAGTGAGAGAAAGTCAAGAAATAGAAAAGTTCTAAAAATTATGGGTCACAATTAGACAGGGGTTCTTAGAACTGTGGAATAACCAGCATTCAGATTAACCTCTGAGCCAATCTGTTTACAGAGGTTTATAATAGAGAATGTTGTTTCAACATTCTTAGCCATACCTTGGAGATGCAAGGTACAACCAGCAGTGTTGCATTCACAGGGATGCAAAACTTGTGGTGTTAGGTATTGGCAGCTTTGGTAGAGGCAATTGTGCCTTTGCCATGGGCTGTCTTGTTGTTCATGACAATGACATCTCTCAAAGAAGAGAACTAGAATTGAAGAGAATGAAAGGTGTGAATCAACTCAGTAATTACAAGGACTCTAAGAGCATAAGAACTGCCCTCTGTAGGACACTCAGAACATAGAAGAAGCTCAGATTTTGTGACCTGTGTAGGGCCTGGGTCAGGCACATTCTGGTATTATGAATCCCCAATCTGGTATGTCCTAAAAGAATATGAATTCTCCATCATTATGATTTGGAACACTTAACTGGGGGTACCTATTGATTAATGATAGCTGGTAAATTTGAAATACTACTGAAGGGAATCAGGCAAGTGTCAGCAGGTTACAGGAACTTACCTATCAGGAGAATGAAGAATGGGGGTAAAAGAGGCCATTACTTTGCAGACTTTTCATCTAAGAAGCAGGGCATTTGAAAAATGTGTGCCTGCTTCTGGTGCAAGTATTCTAATCCTGACATGAATGCTATAAAACTGAGATACCTCTTTTTTTTTAATACAAAGAGTTTTCTAACAATGATATTTTTCTTTCCTAACATATATCATGTTTATCTGAATCCTAAAGAACTTAGCTAGCTGAGAAAAGATTGGAAGTTCCTGATATTCAGAACAAGAAAATCGATATAAGTTTGGCATGTAATGATAAGCACGTTAACATTTTTCTCGTTACGTTTATGTATTCATTCATTGATCAATTGATATATCAGTTTCTTTCATTTTTGATAAACACAGTTTAAACATTTAGTACCTGTACATGTGAAGAAATCTCCCTTCATATAAATAAATCTACTTGCTTAATATTTTAAATTGCTACAGTCTTTTTTTTTTTTTTTTGAAGTTTCTTTATCTATTTTGGGAGGGGGGGAGACAGACAGAGAGAGAGGGAGAGAGAGAATCCCAAGCTGGCTCCAGGCTTTCAGCATGGATACCGACACGGGGCTTGATCTCATGAACCATGAGATCAAACTGAGCTGAAATCAAGAGTCAGACACTTAACTGACTGAGCCACCCAGGTGCCCCTAAGTTGCTACATTTCTATGTCTCAAAATAATACTGGCTTGTTAAAACATTAAAACAGCCACACACAGTATGGTAATGATAATGATAATCACAGCTGATGATTATTAAGTGTACAAGGCAATGTATCTACTATACTTCATACCATTTAATAATTAAAACAATATTATGGCATTATGAGTTAAAATATTTTCTTATTTCCATTTTACTGAAGTACAATTAAAGAAAAAACTTGCCCAAAGTTACACACATTCAATAAGCTTCAAATCCAGATTCAAAGTCTTACTCTAATTCAAACTATATGTATAAAGATATGTTAGTACAAATAAGCAAACTCCAAGCTGATGAAAGGACACTACAAAGAGATTCAGAGGATCAGAAACCATTTCAGGAGGATAATGTCTTTAGGGAGAGTTTACAAGAAGGGAGAATTGTCCTTCCTAAGGACATTCCTTCAGACTTTTTGCAGAGAGGTAAATAGTTATTTTGAAAATCTATAGAAGAATTTCATTAGTGTCCTCCTGTCGTTATGAGTATTAGATGAATGATTAGTGGCATGCACTATGTTGATAACCATTAATTGATAAGCTCTCAACAATGCTTCATTCAACACCTAATTTACTAGTTAGTTGCACAAGTCACACTAAAAATACTCAAAATAGCTATTGAGCTGGAAACTAAGAATATTAACCAACATTCGTGTCTAGGAGGCATTCCTACTGGGGAACCACCAGTCTGTAGCTCAGAGTCAAAGCTTTGAAACAGAATAAGGCTTGAGGCTCACGAAAAAGGCATTTACATCTCTGTGATAGTCCTGAACTGAGAGATCCTATTCCTAGGCCCACCTGAAAATTTTACTTTCACCCCCACTCAATTGCCAGGAAACTACTTTCCAAATCACAAAAGAATCGCTTATGATTTCATAAATTATTCTTTTTGCATCCAATTGGCAAGAGATTCATTAGTACACACCATCACTGACTGTCCTTGCACTGGTTAAATTCCTCTTACATCCAGAAACAAAATTTGCAATTGTACTTGTCCTCAGGTTGAATGTGGGAGATGTGAATTGTATTAGCATCCAAGTGAAAGTGAAAAGAATCCATGTGCTGATTGAAGAGCAAATAATAAGCCTGGTGAGATCTGTTTGCTCAGAATGAATAATCAGAGGGGAAAAGAAAGGAAGAAGGAAGAATTTAAAAACTTCCCAGCCTAAAAGGAGGGGCACTTCATCCAAAAGATTAAAAAAATAGAAGTGATGGGGTATGTGGCTCAGTCTGTTAAGTGTCCAGCTCCTGATTTTGGCTCAGGTCATGATTTCATGGTTCATGAGACTGCGCCATGCCTTGTACTCTGACCCTGACAGCCAGAACCTACTTGGGATTCTCTCTCTGTCTCTCTCTGTCTCTGTCTCTGTCTCTCTCTCTCCCTCTTCTTTCTCTCTCTCTCTCCCCATATTTCAAAATAAATAAACATTTAAAAAAATAAATAGAAGTTATAACATGAGACAATTTTAATGATGAGCTGTCAATGAGACTTTTTAAAATACATTAGGTGCTCCAAGCAAACAGGTTCAAGTGCAAGGATCATAGGAAGACACAACACTCTTCTAGTTTCTAGGGTTTTGTTTTCTTTTCCCTAAAATGGGAATTTTTTTCATTACTTTTCTATTGATTGATTAAGCTCACTTACACATGAATGTTAATATATTAATATTCAATATTCATTATTAATATTTTATTAGTCTTACCGACGTTGCATTTTCTGGAAATTTCTTAGTTCTTTAAAAGCCGAATGTAGTCATGCTTCCAAATGAGAAGTAAGCCATCCTTGGCACCAGCGAAAGAGGGAAAAAGTGTCATTTCACAAAAACCTAAGTGACTATGCTGAGATGAGATGTAATCCTATCTCACACAGTGGCAAGAGGCTTATTCCGCTATCCAGGAATTTGGGGGGGGGGATATATGAGAACACTTATTTCATTAATTAGTAGTACCGAAATTTTTACCTTGACATGGGGTCATGAAAATGTGCCGCAACTGAGTTAATCTGTTATCAGATGCCTCTTCCCATTAGTTTGCTGAAACACCCTCTGTGGCAGATGGCAGAAGACTCAAAGGTCAAAGGTGGGATATTAAATGCTGAGCTTCTGAACATCTGGAAAGCTTTTAAAAAAAAAAAAGGAAGAAGAAGAAAGAAAAGTAAATATATGTAGGTGTCATTTGCTGTCTTCATATTAATATGATAAAGTATACTTCCTTGCAAGTCAGCCGAGGTGATTTTGATTTTGATAGAATGTATCACAAGAGAAGACATTTCTCCTTTCCCTGTTACACCTGCACACACGATTTATTTGCTGCACCCTCAGGCAATGAGCAGCCTGATGGTGATGGAACTCATCAGCATGCCCACAAGCACCATCTGTGCAGGAGCTAGGCTAATGAGCAAAGTAAGTAGGGGCTGGCGAGAGACTGGCAGCGAGGGGAGAGGGCAAGGTGGCTGGATTTAACTCCAAGCAATCCAGAGGTGGACTTTCATATAAAACACTAAGTCTCAACCATGGCTCTTTATTATTAGTCTTACAAGGGGAACTGTTGCAGTCTTTCAATGCTCACACCCTATTCTAGATCAATTGATTCCCAATTTCCAGTGATGGGGTCTAAACAGTGCAATTTTTTAAAGTTTCCAGATGATTTTTATGGGCAGTCAATAAAGAGAACCACTGAAAGAGAAGGAAATACACTGAATTCACTCTGCTCTGTACATCCAGGTGTGGAATCAATGCACAGGACGTTGCTACTCAAGTGTATTCCAGGGACTACAACATCAGCCTCACCCAAGAGTCGTTAGATCAAAGAACCTTATGCCCCACCCTGGACTTACTGCAGTTTAAGAAGATTCTCAGATGATTCATATTCACATTAAAGCTTGAAAAACACTAAGGATGTTGGTTTTTAAATTGTGGAGTTCGAAACACTGTGAATCAGGACATTGCTTTTCAAATTGTGGACAATCTATGGGAGAGGACTTAAGGTAGAAAGTATTAATGTAATTCTGTCAGTAAAAATCTATAGAATATTAAGTCATTAGAGTGGATTCCAGGAGCAAAATGGTGAGCCTTTATAGGTAGAGCCCCTATTCGCATATACCTGTATGGTGAGCAACAGTGATAAAGGCCAGAAAGAGCACCTCTTCTCCACAACCCCAAACTCCTTCAATGGGTTACCAGTCTGCTTAGTCCCAAATCTTAACACACCTACATCAGGTCTTTGTGACCTGTGGTTACAGCCAAGTAATTATTTCTTCTGTGCTTGAGCTCCACCACACATACTATCATTTTCTCAATCTTGCTCTAATCTTTTCCCTTTCATTTCAGATCCTTTGAAATGCTTCTTCCTCTGTCCTGTCACCCACCATGTTCTTAGCCTCAGTAACTCCTTCTCATCACCCTTCTAGATAGATCAGTCTCCTTGGTTATAAGATCATTCCTATTAAGATTACTTATCCTGAACTTCATTAAGCATCCTTTTGTTGATGTAAACTCCACCTTCACCAGTAGATGCAAGCTCCATGAAAGAATGAGCTTATTTTTGCTCATGCTTTATCTTCAGCCATGAGCACAGAGCCGAGCACATTCTACATGGTCAACTAATAGTTATTGGAATCGTTAATACACATTTGGATGAATGAATAAACCAAGACACCTTAGTAAATGAGGGCAATAGTATCAAATGTCCTTGGACAGTCAAATAATGTGAGGACTGGAAAATATTGGATTTGGTGACATGGGTAAAACAAATATCAGGAATGCTACGTATTTGTGCTTCCTTTTGTAACTTCACAAGACTTACCAGCATACTGTGAGTACCAGGAAACACTGTGGTAAAGTTACACATTTAACCTCTTTAACACAATGATTTTGGTATTTATTTGGTCCCAGAACCATTTGCCAAAAATACTAATTACTAACATCCCAGGCAATTATTATTCTGATGAACAGTAGTTGAGAAGTCCTGCATTCCCATGAGAAGCCACAATCCTATTGCATGGGAGCATTTGATATTGTCCCAGCATGTTGACTCTGACAACTTTCACCTAGAAGTGTCCCTTCCTCTCACATTCCACAGGGCCTGAGGTCGACTGAGAAGGGAAATACCATCCCATATAAACCCGATGGACTAGAGTCAACCAAATATTAGTAAGCTATTGTAATGACTTCCGAATCTTTTGATCACTTGAGACACATTTACTCATCATTTAAGATGTCACTAAAATGTCATTCCTTACCCATTCTCATCTCTGCTTCCATATGTGAGCTGCTGATATAAACTGTGCCCACCTCTGGAATAGCACTTTGCATACTGTGTTAAAGTATTTCTTGCTTGGCCGCACACTTCATAAAGGCAGAGCCTTTTTATTTTCCCCTTGAGCTAGTCCAATATTAGCATGGAGGCTCCTTTAAGAATTAATTATTTCTTCAGTGGATGCATTAATTAACTCTGTTTACCTCTCTGTCTTTGGGATCACTGCATCTCCAACACCAGGCACAGGTCTAACATTGAGAAAAGACTCTTTATATAAATGAGTGAAAATATTTTACCAAACTGAGCCTCAGTTTCTTTGTCTCCAAAGAAGTATTTCTAATGATGAAAGGCGCCATCTATAAAAGTAACATGTACAGGACTTGATCCATAATAAGGCAAATAACAATATTTCTTTATCTTTGAAATAATAGAGGTGAATTTGGCCTGACAGAAGTACAAAACAATCAAATCGTTTCAGGTAACACAGGTACTTACTCCTTACTAATTTCACTAGTTATTAACCTCCAAAAGAGAACATAAGAACAGAGTTATCCCAAATAGTTTGATGTTTTTTATACTTAATTATGCTAATTAATAAATACTACTTAGGGTATGCCTTTTCTACAACAATCCTTAGCTACATAGCTGATAAAGTATAAATGAAGAAAGATAGAAGTTAAGAAGGGAAAATTTTAAATAGGTTAAAGTCTTAAGAAATAGATCTCTCTTACCTGAGAATGTTGAGAGGAGGCGTGATGGATATCTAGTAGACCTTTTTCCTGCCCACCATCTAATCTCCCTTGTTCTTTTCTTTTCTTTTTTTAACTTAATCTTTTATTTTTTTTTAATTTACATGCAAATTAGTTAGCATATAGTGCAACAATGATTTCAGGAGTAGATTCCTTAATGTCCCTTACCCATTTAGCCTATCCCCCTTCCCACAACCCCTCCAGCCACCCTCAGTTTGTTCTCCATATTTATGAGTCTCTTCTGTTTTGTCTCCCCCCCTGTTTTTATATTATATATTATTTTAAATTATATTTATATTTATATTATATTTATATTATATATTATTTTATATTATTATATTTAATTATATATTATTATAATATTTATATTATATTATTTTTATATTATATTATATTATATTTTATATATTATATTATTATATTATATTATTTATATTATTATTATTATATTATTTTATTATATATATATTTATATATATTATTATATTATTTTTATATTATTATATTATATTATATTATTTATATCCCTTATGTTCATCTGTTTTGTCTCTTAAAGTTCTCATATGAGTTAAGTCATATGATTTTTGTCTTTCTCAGACTGACTAATTTCACTTAGTGTAATACCCTCCAGTTCCATGCAAGTAGTTGCAAATGGCAAGATTTCATTCTTTTTGATTGCCGAGTAATACTCCATTGGAAAAAAAATATATACATATATATATATCACATCTTCTTTATCCATTCATCCATCGATGGACATTTGGGCTCTTTCCATACTTTGGTTATTGTTTTTTTTTTTAATATGAAATTTAATGTCAAATTGGTTTCCATACAACACCCAGTGCTCATCTCAACAGGTGCCCTCCTCAATGCTCATCACCCACTTTCCCCTACCTCCCACCCCCCATCAACCCTCAGTTTATTCTCAGTTTTTAAGAGTCTCTTATGGTTTGGCTCCCTCCCTCTCTAACTCTTTTTTTTCCTTCCCCTCCCCCATGGTCTTCTGTTAAGTTTCTCAGGATCTACATAAGAGTGAAAACATATGGTACTTTCTCTGTATGACTTATTTCACTTAGCATAACACTCTCTAGTTCCATCCATGTTGCTACAAAAGGCCATATTTCATTCTTTCTCATTGCCAAGTAGTATTCCCTTGTCTATATAAACCACAATTTCTTTATTCATCAGTTGATGGACATTTAGGTTCTTTCCATAATTTGGCTATTGTTGACAGTGCTGCTATAAACATGGGGTGCATGTGTCCCTTCGAAACAGCACACCTGTATCCCGTGGATAAATGCCTAGTAGTGTAATTGCTGGATCATAGGGTAGTTCTATTTTTAATTTTTTGAGGAACCTCCATACTGTTTTCCAGAGTGGCTGCATCAGCTTGCATTCCCACCAACAATGCAAAAGAGATCCTCTTTCTCCACATCCTCACCAACATCTGTTGTTGTCTGAGTTGTTAATATTAGCCATTCTGACAGGTGTAAGATGGTATCTCATTGTGGTTTTGATTTGTATTTTGCTGATGATGAGCGATGTTGAGCATTTTTTCATGTGTCAGTTGGTAACCTGGGTGTCTTCTTTGGAGAAATGTCTATTCGTGTCTTTTGCCCATTTCTTCACTGGATTCCTTGTTTTTTGGGTGTTGAGTTTGACAAGTTCTTTATAGATTTTGAATACTAACCCTTCATCTGATATATCATTTGCAAATATCTTCTCCCATTCTGTCGGTTGCCTGTTAGTTTTGCTGATTGTTTCCTTTGCTGTGCAGAACATTTGTATTTTGATGAGGTCCCAGTAGTTCATTTTTGCTTTTGTTTCCCTTGCCTCTGGAGACGTATTGAGTAAGAAGTTGCTGCAGCCAAGATCAAAGAGGTTTTTGCCTGCTTTCTCCTCAAGGATTTGAGGGCTTCCTGTCTTACATTCAGGTCTTTCATCCATTTTGAGTTCATTTTTGTGTCTGGTGTAAGAAAGTGGTCCAGGTTCATTCTTCTGCATGCACCAGTCCAGTTTTTCCAGAACCACTTGCTGAAGCGATTGTCTTTATTCCATTGGATAGTCTTTCTTGCTTTGTCAAAGATTAGTTGGCCATACATTTGTGGGTCCATTTCTGGGTTCTCTATTCTGTTCCATTGATCTGAGTGTCTGTTCTTGTGCCAGTACCACACAGTCTTGATGATTATAGCTTTGTAGTATACCTTGAAGTCTGCAATTGTGATGACTCCTGCTTTGGTTTTCTTTTTCAAGATCTCTTTGGCTATTCAGGGTCTTTTCTGGTTCCATACAAATCTTAGGATTATTTGTTCTAGCTCTGTGAAGAATGCTGGTGTTATTTTGATAGGGATTGCATTGAATATTTACATGGCTTTGGGTTGGGCAGTATCGACATTTTAACAATATTTCTTCTTCCTATCCAAGAGCATGGGATCTTTTTCCCATTTTTTGTGTCTTCTTCAATTTCTTTCATATGCTTTCTATAGTTTTCAGTGTATACATTTTTCACCTCTTTGGTTAGATTTATTCCTAGGTATTTTATGGTTTTTTGCACAACTGTAAATGGGACCAATTCCTTGATTTCTCTTTCTGTTGCTTCGTTGTTGGTGTATAGGAATGCAACTGATTTATGTGCATTGATTTTATATCATGCAACTTTGCTGAATTCATGAATCAATTCTATCAGTTTTTTGGTGGAATCTTTTGGGTTTTCCATATAGAGTATCATGTCATCTGCAAAGAGTGAAAATTTGACTTCCTCCTGGCCGATTTGTATGCCTTTTATGTCTTTGTTTTGTCTGATTGCAGAGGCTAAGACTTCCAATACTATGTTGAATAACAGTGGTGAGAGTAGACATCCCTGTCTTGTTCCTGACCTTAGGGGGAAAACTCTGTTTTTCCCCATTGAGGATGATATTAGCGTTGGGTCATTCATATATGGCTTTTATGATCTCGAGGTATGATCCTTCTATCCCTACTTTCTTGAAGGTTTTTGTCAAGAAAAGATGCTGTATTTTGTCAAATGCTTTCTCTGCATCTATTTAGAGGATCGTATGGTTCTTGTCCTTTCTT
Organism: Panthera uncia; assembly: GCF_023721935.1. Taxonomy (NCBI): domain Eukaryota; kingdom Metazoa; phylum Chordata; class Mammalia; order Carnivora; family Felidae; genus Panthera; species Panthera uncia. The sequence continues at coordinate 14,951,089 of NC_064811.1, read as the reverse complement.
TTATTGATGTGAGGAATCATGTTAATTGTTTTGTGGATATTGAACCAGACCTGCATCCCAGATATAAATTCTACTTGGTTGTGGTGAATATTTTTTTAATGTATTGTTGGATCTGGTTGGCTAATATCTTGTTGAGGATTTTTGCATCCATGTTCATCAGGGAAATTGGTCTATAGTTCTTCTTTTTAGTGGGATTTCTGTCTGGTTTTGGAATCAAGGTAATGCTGGCTTCATAGAAAGAGTTTGGAAGTTTTCCTTCCATTTCTACTTTTTGGACTACCTTCAAGAGAACAGGTATTAACTCTTCCTTAAATGTTTGGTAGAATTTCCCTGGAAAGCCATCTGGCCCTGGACTGGACTCTTGGTTTTTGGGAGATTTTTTATTACTAATTTTATTTCCTTACTCATTATGTGTCTGTTCAAATTTTCTATTTCTTCCTGTTTCAGTTTTGGTAGTGTATATGTTTCTAGGAATTTGTTCATTTCTTCCAGATTGCCCATTTTATTGGCATATAATTGCTCATAGTATTTTCTTATTATTGTTTTTATATCTGCGGTTGTGATATGTCCTCTTTCATTCTTCATTTATTTAATTGGGTCCTTTCCTTTTTCTTCTTGATCAAACTGGCTAGTGGTTTATCAATTTTGTTAATTCTTTCAAAGAACCAGCTACTGGTTTCATTGATCTGTTCTACTGTTTTTTTGGTTTTGATAGCATTAATTTCTGTTCTAATTTTTATTATTTCCTGTCTTCTTCTGGTTTTGGGTTTTATTTACTCTTCTTTTTCCAGCTCCTTAAGGCATAAGGTTAGGTTGTGTGTCTGAGATCTTTCTTCCTTCTTTTGGAAGGCCTGGATTGCTATATACTTTCCTCTTATGACTGCCTTTGCTGTGTCCCAGAGGTTTTGGGTTGTGGTGTTATCACTTTCATTGACTTCCATATACTTTTTAATTTCCTCTTTAGCTGCTTTGTTAGCCCATTCATTCTTTAGTATGATGTTCTTCAGTCTCCAAGTATTTGTTACCTTTCTAATGTTTTTTGTGGTTGATTTTGAGTTTCATAGTGTTGTGGTCTGAAAATATGCACAGTATGATCTTGATCTTTTTGTACTTACTTAGGGCTGATTTGTGTCCCAGTATATGGTCTATTCTGGAGAACGTTCCATGTGCACTGGAGAAGAATATATATTCTGCTGATTTAGGATGAAATGTTCTGAATATATGTTAAGTCCATCTGGTCCAGTGTGTCATTCAAAACCATTGTTTCCTTGTTGGTTTTTTGATTAGATGACCTGTCCATTGCTGTGAGTGGTGTGTTGAAGTCTCCTACTATTATGGTATTACTATTTATAAGTTTCTTTATGTTTGTCATTAACTGATTTATATATTTGGGTGCTTCTACATTTGGCACATAAATGTTTACAGTTGTTAGGTCTTCTTGGTGGATAGACCCCTTGATTATGATATAATGCCCTTCTGCATCTCTTGGTACAGTCTTTATTTTAAGGTCTAGATTGTCTGATATAACTATGGCTACTCCGGCTTTCTTTTGTTGACCATTAGCATGATAGATGGTTCTCCATCTCTTTATTTTCAATCTGAAGGTGTCTTTAGGTCTAAAGTGGGTCTCTTGTAAACAGCATGTAGATGGATTTTGTTTTCTTATCCATTCTGTTACCCTATGTCTTTTGCTCAGAGCATTGAGTCCATTGACGTTTACAGTGAGCACTGAAAGACATGAATTTATTGCCATTATGATGCTTGTAGAGTTGGAATTTCCGGTGGTGTTCTCTGGTCCTTTCTAATCTTTGTTGCTTTTGATACACACACACACACACACACACACACACACACACACATATATATATATGTATATTTTTTGGTAAGTATAATAATTTGTATATATTATATACATATATATGTATGTATATATATATATATATATATATATGTATATTTTTCTGATTCAGCACATTGAATATATCCTGCCACTCCTTTCTGGCCTGCCAAGTTTCTGTGGATAGGTCTGTTGCAAACATGATCTGTCTTCCCTTGTAGTTTAGGGACATTTTTTCCCTTGCTGCTTTCATGATTCTCTCCTTGCCTGAGTATTTTGTGAATTTGACTATGATATGCCTTGTTGATGGTCAGTTTTTGTTGAAACTAATGGGGGTCCTCTGTGCTTCCTGGATTTTGATGTCTGTATCTTTCCCCAGGTTAGGAATTTTTCCGCTATGATTTGCTCACATAACACTTCTACCCCTATTTCTCTCTGTTCCTCTTCTGGGACCCCTAAGATTCTGATGTTCCTTTTTAATGAGTCACTGATTTCTCTAATTCTTAAATTGTGCTCTTTTGCCTTAATCTCCCTCTTTTTTTCTGCTTCATTATTCTCTATAAGTTTGTCCTTATATCGCTGATTCTCTGTTCTGCCTCATCCATTCTTGCCGCCGCGGCATCCATCTGTAATTGCAGTTCAGTTATAGCATTTTTTATTTCATTCTGACTATTTTCTACTTCTTTTATCTCTGCAGAAAGGGATTTTAATCTATTTTCGACTCTAGCTAGTATTATCATGATTCTAAATTCTGGTTCAGACATCTTGCTTGTATCTGTGTTGGTTAAATCCCTGGCTGTCGTTTCTTCGTGCTGTTTCTTTTGGGGTGAATTCCTTCATTTTTGTCATTTTGAAGGGAGAATAGGAATTAATGAGGTAGAAAAATTAAAATTAAAAAAATTAAAATTAAAAATTATTAAAATTAAAAATATACACACAAAAGAATTGAATAAATGATGCTACATCGTAGGTGTGTTTTGGTTTGGGTATTGAAAGTGGTTTGACAGATTAGAGAAAAAAAAGGGGGGGTGAAGGAAATTGTTTGAGAATTTGAAAAAATGAATACACTGAAGTAGACTAAAATGAGATGATGGGAGTAAAATAGAATTTGAAAAAAATTACACAAAAGTAAGGAATATAGTAGAAAAAAATTAAAGAAAAATGTTTTTAATAAAAATTAAAATAAAAATGATTTATTTCTCTTTCTGTATTCAAGAAAAAGAAAAGAAATGAAAAAGAAAAAAAAGAGGGAAAAAAAGAAGTAAATCGTTTGCAAATTTGAAAAAGTGAATACGCTGTAGTAGACTAAAATAAAATGATGGATGTAAAATAGAATTTGAAAAAATTTTCATAAAAGCAAAAAGTATAGTAAAAAACATTACATAAAAGTATTTTTGATAGAAATTGAAAGTAAAAATGAAGTTTTTCTCTTCCTGCATTCAAGAAAAAGAAAAGTAATGAAAAAGAGAAAAAATAAAAAGTAAAAAAAGGAAATCGTTTGAAAATTTGCAAAAGTGAATACACTGAAGTTGACTAAAATAAAATGATGGAAGTAAAATAGAATTCGAAAAAATTTACACAAAAGTAAAAAATATAGTAAAAAAAATTTAAAGAAAAATAGTTTTAATAAAAATTGAAAATAAAAATAAATTTTTTCTCTTTCTGTATTCAAGAAAAACAAGTGAAAAAAAAAAGAAAGAAAATTGAATAGATGGACCTGCTAACAGATTGAAATAGGACTGGAATTACTTTATTTTCCCTAGAAGTTAGTCTATGTAGTGCTCTATAGGGCATAAATTAAGCCGGCGGTGAGACTTGTGTTCTTGAAGAGCGAGGTTGGCCCAGCTGGGCGGGGCTCATTGTGACGGCTCCGCTCTCCACTAGATGGTGCTGCTAGCCTCCTGGGGTGGATTGTTGCATTGCTCGTAGGTGCGTAGGCGCATGCACAGGAACGGTAAAAATGGCGCCGCACAGCTACCCAGTCTGTTCTCCCAGATCAGCAATCGTGCACCGTTCTCTGTCGTCAGCTTTCGTCCACTCCCCGCTTTTTCACTGTCTGTGACCAAGCCCCAGGCAGTACCTCTCTCCCATGTTTTGTCTCAGTTGCGGCTGTTTTCCCCGGCCCCTTACTTCCGAAGGACTGCGGCTTTGACCCGTTCCGCCCCTCTGCGGGAGGGTCTCACCGAGCAATGGACGAATGTCGGCTGCACCCAGGAAAGCTTGCTGGACTCTGCTGCTGCTGGTGCCCCGATACTGCAGCCCAGTGCCAGCCTGCCCCAGAAAAAGTTCGAGAGATAGTGTAGCAGCGGCTTTTCAGGGATTATGGAGAATCACAACACACATCTGGCACCAGCCTTCACCCTTAATGACCTTGTTTCAGAATCAGAGAATGTGGCCGTTTTCTGGGGTCTGCTGGGACCAGGTGGCTTCAACAGTCTCTACCAAATCTCCTCCAGCAGTGGAACCGCTTCTCCCCCGTGTGGCCCGAGAACCTCCTGGACCCCACTCTGCTCCTGGGGATTCGCCCTTCCCACCAGAGCATCACCAGGTATCGAGCTGAGGAGTTGCAGCCTTTGCGCTCCCCTTGTTTACAGTCTTAATGGAATTTAAACCCTTTCCTTTCTTTCTCCCTTTTTGGTTTAGTCCCTGCGGCTGTTTCCAATTTTCCACTTTCCTTCCAGCTGCTTTTGGGGAGGGGTGCTTTTCCCATATCCCCTCCCCCTCATCTCCGTCCTCTGCCCACAAAAGCACCTCCCTTCCCACAGCTTCTCGCTCCCCCAGTTCACCTCTCTGCGCCGCGTACCTGCTGAATTCTGTGGTTCAGGTTGTGCAGATTGTTGTGTTAACCCTCCAATCAGTTTTCTGGGTGTGCAGAATGGTTTAGTGTTGTTCTGGCTGTATTTCATGGACTTGAGACACACAAAAAACTTCCATGCTCTTCTGCAGTCTTGGCTCCTCTTCCCTCCCCTTTTCTTTTCTAATCACATCTATTTTCCTTAGGTGACCCTGCTGAACTGACTGAATTGTCCATGTGGCTTCGAGAGAATGGACATCATTCTCTTTTTTGTCCAGAGGTTGGTAGGCAACTCAGGCTTAATCACACACAGCCAGTAAGATTTAGGGTCTCCCTTATTCGTGGGCTCTATATTTTGAATTCTCCTACTTGCTAAAATATACTGGTAATCCCCAAATAAGCACCCCAATGCTGCCCCAGTTATTCACAGACATGCACATAACAGCAAAATATTTACCACCCAACATATATGTTCCCAGCTAAGGTTGAACACGGTGAAGCCCTGACTTTTTGTTTCAGCTCTGCTACTATAAACAAGTTTCCTTTTCGAGGTCTATTTAGTGCCAAGTTTTTTCACACTTTTGTGCTTTTGGCTGATGTTTAAAATGACCCTAAGCAATAGCTGAAATGCTGTCTAGTGTTCCTACCAGCAAGAAAACTGTGGGCGCCTTATGTAGAAAAAGTATGTATGTTAGATAATTTTCATTTGAACATGAGGTACAGTGCTTCTGGCTATGAGTTTAATTTTAATGAATCAACATGCATATTATATAAGATATGTTTAAACAGAGACACATAAAGCTATTGATTGGTTTATAAGAACATGGTGACCAGAGGCTCACAGGAACAGAGCACTGTTCCTGTATTTCACCTAGGAGCCACGGTTTAGCAGTGCTTGCGGCAACTTTGCAGCACATCACTAACACAAATGAAGAAAACTGTATTTCCATGGACTTCTGTTTGCACTAATTGGGAAGAGGCTTTTCCTACCATATTGCTGATAGTATTGAACTCTACGTTGTTGGTAGCTTCCTAACGTCAGAGAAAACCTGTCTGAGAATAGAACCAAGGGAAAAGAAATCAAAGTTAAGAGATAGAAAAAAATGAAAATAGAAGTGAGAGGGAGAGAGGAAATGTGAATGAGAAGGAGGCACTGAGACCTGGTGCATATGAACCCTTGGGTTTTTGTTCCACAAGCCAATAAACTACCTCTTTCTTTCAACTCTTGTTTTCCTTAGATAATTGGAGCTGGTTTACCGATATTTATAAATTAAAGAGTTCTAAATGAAAGACGGATGTTATAAAGAGGATGGTGATCTTGTTTTCTTCTTTTTCAGTTGGAAGAAGGAATCTACTAGTAGTTTAGGAGGGGTTTAGAATTTGTCGTCTATAAAATAGATTCTAGAAATTGAATAGAAATTAAAAACCATAAATATTTTTGAGAGATATTTCAGAATGCTTTTCCTTTAATATTTTTAAAAAAAAAATTACAAATCAAGGTGCCAGGGATGTGCTAAGAATAAACTTTGAAGTCATCTTGTCTTTGTTTCAGTTAAGAATAGTTCATGTCTAAATAAGTCCTTTAATGAAAAGATTGAAAGATGGGGATTAAAACATACCTACATTTGAACCTTGATCTATTTACTAGCTTTGTGACCTTAATTTTTCTAGGCTTTATTTTCTTCCTATGCAAAATAGGCATATAACGTGAACTTAGATTCGCACATAGTAAGACCTCAGTTTTTTTCTTGAAACAACAAATAATTGTAAGAAGTAGATGACATAATATAAAATGATTGGCAGAGAGGGGCGCCTCTGTGACTCGGTCGGTTGAGCTCTTGGTTTTGGCTCAGGTCATGATCTTCTGGTTCGTGGGTTCAAGCCCTGCATAGGGCTCTGTTTTGACAGTGTGGAGCCTGTTTGAGGTTTTCTCTCTCTCTCTTTCTGCCCCTCCCCTGCTCGTGCTCTCTCTCTCTTTCACTCAAAATAAATAAATAAACTTAAAAAAAATTGGCAGAGAGCCTTGAGCATGGTAGCATCAATTAAAAGGTGGTTGTTTATAGTTGATCCTTGTTTTTTAAATCAGAATATGTATTCAATTAGGTAATGGAAAGTTGAAAACAAAATCTATGAACTTCCTATTTTGTAATAAATATTATTTTGTCATCTCTGTTTTAGGCATTGTAGGATTTACTTGAGATAATATAAGATAAAAATGTCACCATTTATCCTCTCAAGGAGTTTGTCAACCAACAGAAAATGTAAAGATGTAGATAAATATAATTTCAGGTAGATTTATTATTTAAAAAAAAATTAATGTTTACTTTTGAGAGAGAGAGAGACAGAGTGTGAGCTTGGGTGGGAAGAGGGGTGGAAAAAGAGAGAGGAAGACACAGAATTCAAAGCAGGCTCTGGGCCCTGAGCTGTCAGCACAGAGCCTGATGCGGGGCTTGAACTTACGAACTATGAGATCATAACTTGAGCTGAAGTCAGATGCTCAACTGACTGAGCCACAAAGGTACCCCTCAGGTAGATTTCCACCCATGACATACACAATTACAACATATGCTGGGGTCCTAAGGAAGAATAGGCATCTAGGAAGGAAGATGATGTGCATGAAATGAGGGCTGAGAAAATGAATCAGGATTCACCAGGCAAGAATGCACTAGAAAGTCCAGGTGAGGCTATGGACTCTATTGGGGCAACTGAATGTGACTCAAAAGGAATGATATGGAAAAGCCCATGAGATAGCAAGGCAGATAAACCTTTTTTTATTTTTGTTTTGTTAATAAATTAGTGGAAGAGACTCAAAAGTTTCAAGCTTCATAGATAAGCTATTCATAGCATACTCTCCAAAGTCTTACTCAAAGGTATGCACTGTTATCCTCAATTTTTACTAAAAATGGGCATGGTTTTGTAAGAACATATTCCAGAATCTCTATCTAAGAAAATTCACCTCACTGGATTTCTCTGCTCTGGAAATCAACGTACATTTTCAATTTGCATTTCTCTTCAGGTCTTAAGAAACAAATTGATAAATTTCACTTTCCTCCAAAATTATTCTTCTGGTGGCTTTAAAATTAGAAATCTAAGTAATTAATGTTACTATATAGTACTTTCTCAATGGCTGATTTAAATTTTTTTTTTCCTATCTACCCATTGTATGTTTCTTACCAGCATTCCCCACCTCCTGAAATTTACATTATCTATTTAAAGTCTTCCTCCAACTTTTAAAAAAATGCACTACAGATTTTTCTTTTTACCCTCCTCTGTTTAAAGAACTAGAATATCACAACAAGAAAACATCTATAAATGCAAGATAGTCATTCTAGAGTTTTGTTTTATTTTTCCCCCCAAAACGTTAATACTAAGTAATAGGTTTTACTGAAATGTATTAGGGATCTGTATTGTTCCTAGTCTCCCTTATTCCACATGAACTACCCATTCCCTTTCCACGTGAATACCTCAGAACAACAGGATTGCATAAAATGAGCCAAGATTGAAACTGATCAAACAGGCTAGGTATAAGTTACAAAGTTGCTGAAGTCTGCTTTACCCACTCACAACGGAAAATATTTGATGGCAGAAGGGGAAGAGAAGTAGGAAAACTGATGGAAGAGAAGTGTCAAGGAAACACTAGTTACCGTTGCACTTTTTCGCACCCGATCTCACTTTGCCAAGACGCCAAGTCTCATTACCAGCGTGATGGTGGCTGAAATGTTACACGTCCACATGTTTTTGTCCTGCTCCCCATGATTTCACTTTTATAATGAAAACAGTGGAAATACATTGGGAGGGACTAATCCATAAAATGTGTATCTACTTTAACATCCTCTAGTTGAGCTCCATGAAGAAGGAATTGTTTTTATTTTGTAAGGATCCCAAATGAGTTGCAGAAGGACCTTAACAAGAAGTAGAGCAGGAATGACTTCCATGCTTGAAAGCCTTTTTGACAAACAACAACCAAGAAATGTGCACTCTTGTGCACATCAGTAACAGGTAAGAAAGACAGCTGTTGGGCTGGCCTCCTCCCTTTCTTTGGAACAGAGCTGCCAAGGGAGGCACTCTCCTGCAGATGCTTCCCACTGGTCAGGTGGGAAGTTGAGCTGTGCAGGCATCACAGTAGGCATTGCAGTAAATCAGATAGCATCTTTTCTGGAAGAAGGCCAAGCTTCCCTTAAAGATGTTAGGTACAGCTTCCTGGTAGCTCAGGGAAAAGGGATCCATTTCAATAATTCCCAAAAACATCCCTCAAAGCCAGTATTTTTGGCAGGGGGGGGTGGGTGTTAAGTAACTTCCTGCTGAAGTTATAGAGGAAAAATGAAAATCCTACATTCATTCTTCCATACTCTGATGCCTGGAAACAGATTTTGGGCCATGATTCATACAGTGAGGTCTGCCATGACGTTTACTTTTTTCTCCTTTCTTCCCTGCTTTCCTTGCAAAGCAAATAGTTCAAAATTTTGTAGTTGGGAAAGGAAGATATAGGTTAAAAAGATTTCAGGAAAATCCACAAAGAGTGGTGTTCATCCAATGGAAGCAATGGGTTATAGGGCAGAATGGACTCGCGAGTAACTCATATGTATGAATAATGTATCTGGTTGACATAACTGAGACGGGGAAAACTTGGGCCTAATTATTATAGTCCTGTGGAAAAATCATACTCTTTATTGGCTCACAAATCTGGATTGAAGCCTTAATCGTATTATTAATCAGAAATGAGAACTTGAGGGAGATTCTCCAAGCCTTTGATGTCACTTTATCTTTTTTCAATACTTATTTTATTTATTTTGAGAGAGAGAGAGAGAGAGAGAGAGAGAGAGAGAGGAAAGGGCAGAGAGAAAGACAATCCCAAGCAGGCTCCATACTGTCAGGGCCGAGCCCCATGTGGGGCTTGATCCTGCAAAACCATGAGATCATGACCTGAGCCTAAATCAAGAGTTGGAAAAAAAAATAAAATAAAGAGGCATTCAGACCCCCCCCCCAAAAAAAAGAGTTGGACACTTAACTGAGCCACTCAGGCACCCCTGATGTCACTTTAAAATGGAGAAAGTACTCTTCCTTTGTAGGTGCTCTGAATCTTTCATAAAATAATGTAAAAAAAAAAAAAAAAGCTGTACTAGTGTCCTATTACTGCTGTAACTAATGATCACAAGACTAGTGATGTAAAACAACACTCATTGTCTGACAGTTCAGGAGATCAGAAGTCTAAAAATCAGTCCTATGAGGTTAAATTTAAGGAATCAACCTAGATGGTTTCTTTGAAGACTCCAGGAGAGAACTAGTTCCCTGCTTTTTCCAGCTTTTAGAAGCTTTCATCTGTCATTCCTTGGCTTGTGGTCACCTTTCTCTAGTCTTTGCTTCTGTCATCACATTGCCTCTTGTCCTCTCTAACCTCCTACCTTCCTTTCATAAGGAACTTTGTGATTACATCACACCCACTAGGATAATCTACCCATCCCAGGATCATTAATGTAATCACATCTACAAAGTCCATTTTTCCATAAGGTAACATAGTCACAGGTTCCAGGAATTAGGGTGTGAGCATGTTTGCTGGGCTATGATATGAGTGTGTTTGTAGGGCTGAGACATAGCCTATTATAAATATTTAGCACAAACAAGCATGCAACAAATTCCAACCCTTGTTTCCTCTTCTATCAGAATTGGAAGCAAGATGGACCTAATCACTCTTTCCCCCAATTTACCATCACCTTGAACATTCTGCTCAGACGTCCCAAAAGAAAGGCTGAAGGAATCCACTAAGAGTAAAATGGCAAAGCCTTAAAAACCACAAGAAAGCAGAAGTCTTATACTTGTGGTGTATTTGTTTCTTCCTTTGATGAGCGTTTAGAGTCTGGTGTGTTTTATATATCTGAGTTATGCTTGGAAAGCATCTGGAAGAAAACCAAATTATGTAGTCAATTGTAAGTGTAAAGCCATCATGAGTGAATTTTTTCACTCAACGTGTCCTGAAACTAGTTGCAGAAAGCCATTTGGATTTTGAGGATGAGAGAATCATCTTAGTTTTAGAGTTCAAGAGAATCCAGGTCTTGTGACATGAGGGAATTGGAACTGCTAGGTATATTCAGCTTCTGATTTAATATTCTTTCAAATTGCACTGACATCATAATCATTTATCTTCAAAGAAAGCAGAGGGAGGCCAAAATAGTTTCAGTTTCACTCTGTTTTAATGGTAAATTCCTATCCTTTTGCTGATGTCCGCTATAAAGTGATCATTCATACTGCCATCACATGAAATGAACCAACTAAATCAAAATATTTTTCATAGGGGAGTAGCCTAGGGAAGTGAAAGAAACAGCATGCCGGACTTCTCATGCTGGGCTATTTTTGGATGGCCTTCTTCAAGGATCAATTTAAAGCTAACTTCTACAACAAAGCTGTCTTCAACAAGCAGAAAAATATGCCAAACCCACACATACTTAACAAAAGTAGTCAGCTGACTGCACCTGACTTAACTGTACAAAATATAGAGTCTATTCTCCATATCATAGTAGCTACCAAGAATAGTAATTATGGAGATAATGCATAATTCATTAGCTCACTGATCCATTTATTCTTTATCATAGATCTTTAACAAACCTACTATTTTTTCATTCATCATTCATTTAATCATTCATTTTTTTTTCATTTTCTCAACAATCAATTTGTATATTTATTAATTCAACAAAACTGCATTGAATATCCTACTTCTGCTTATATTATATTGGGTACTGGAGATGTAAGATTAATCAAATGTATATGTGCTCTAGAAACCCATATCTTGGCCCAATCTTCAGTTAGAAGACTCTAATATAAGAAAAGAACATAGAAATAGAAGTAGGATGTTTTGTTAATAATCACTGTGAGGGCCATGTGGTTCCTTCAATCGGTTAAGCATCCAATTCTTGATTTTGGCTCAGGTCATGATCTTATAGTTCGGGAAATCAAGCCCCACATCGACTCCACTCTGACTGTGAAGATTCTCTCTCTGCTTGAGATACCCTCTTTCTTCTCTCTCTGCCTCTCCCCTGCTCCCACATGCTCTCTCTCTCTAAATGAATAAATACATACACATTTTAAAGAATAATAATAATCCACTGATGAATCATCTTAAATATGTGATATTTGTGATAAATTGTAAATATTTTAGGCAGGTAAATTGTGATATTATAGAGACTAATTCAATGATTGGGAATCTGACTTCAGGTCATTCAAATGTGTGGGACTACATATTCAATTATTGCATTTTTTTTTTTTTTTACCAGTACAAGACTTTGTGAAGAGTTTCAGCTCAAAATACGTGTCCCGTGTATTAATCTGTGGTTAATGACTAACTGTGTTACTGGTCTCAGAAAAGTATGAATTTTTTCCCAGCCAATTTGTTGTTATACTGGCCAATATTGCTGTGGAAGTTGTATAGTACCATCTCATATTTCACTGGCCACCAAAGTGTGAACGCTAAATCTGGTTTGAAAATGGGAATGGGTGGACCTCTTTGGGCTCCCTATCAAAACAGTGTAAATGTCACTAAAATAACAGTCTCTGGCTTTGTGTTCTCAAAGTCAGTCTTAGCCATAATTACGTATAGCTAAGACAGCATGGCCTTTGGATTTTTGACCCTCCTAATCAGGCCACCATTTGTATTTTGGAGGCCTGATTCACGACCATCCTAACTACCCTCCCTTTAAACCAACTTCTTTCCGCTGTTCCTTAATACTCAGACTGGTATGTGAAATTTCTTCATTCTTCAGATATTTTAATTTTTCTTTCCTTGACACTATCCCCACAAGGCTCTATTTTTCTTGCCTCTCATCCTTCTAGTATTTCCTAAGAAGAGTGTAACTAATAACATAATTTTTAAGAAGTTGATTTATCATTCTTCTCCCTGTCCCTCACATGCATACAGTCATCTGAAAGCTTGTTAAAGTCAAGAGAATTATCTTTTATATTGTCATGTCTCCCATTGCTCAAACCCTAATGTTGAATTGATGAATCTATGAGCAGAAGATTGTATGAGAGTCTTTATGATATCTGGTCAGATACCTCTATGCCAAAGAACCATTAATTATATCAGAGTTCCTGGTGTTCTGACAACTCCTGCATGTCTAATGCTAGCATGCCCCTCCCCCTCACTTTGCTCCTCAGTTCTTTTCATTTACAGGAAATGCTCAAACTCCTGTGCAAAGCTATCAGTGGCTTTTTACACTGAAGTCTGATAAAAGGTATATTCTTGAAAATGAGAGTTTATAATTCTAGTTTTGAAAGTACAAAAGTAGACAGGGGCACTGGGAAGGAAAATGAGAGTCCCAAACAAAACAAAAAACAAAACAAAACAAAACAAAAACTGAATTCCTAGGAATATTGATTGACTAAATATAAGTGGTATTCCAGGCACTTCTAGATACTTCATATGTTCTAACCAAATTAATTATCTTAATAACCTTATAATGTAGGTGCCATATCCCCATTGAAACATTGAGACATAGAGGTTAAGTAACTCTTTCCAAGTGTGGAGACAAGATTAAGAACCAAGTATTTGACTCTAAACATCATGTTCTAAATGATTAGGCATTATGATCACAGAAAGACAAAATGAGATAACATGATTATTATGGCTGTGTATAGAAAGATTGCTGTGAGTATGGTTGCCTGCATGGATTATAGGAAGTTACATTATGAAAGAAAGGGTACTGGTATAAATTCTGATTCTATGTTTTTGATAAAGATAGCATAGGGGCACCTGGGTGGCTCAGCTGGTTCGGCTCAGGTCATGATCTCACAGTTCATGAGAACTGTTTTCCAAATATTTAATACCTGATTCAGAAAAAACAGAAATGAATGACAGACTTCCAGTGACCTTGATTTTGAAACTCTGACACCACCTCTGACTTTGGGGTGAATGTGTTAATGAGATGGGCCATTCCATTTGGAAAGCCAGTAATAGATTATGGTGAATGAATTCATTACTGATATTTTCAAGTCTGAAATGTTTATTTTGGTCAATTCTAGCCTTAAAATCTTTGACTTTGAAGTCTGAAAAAAATACATTTACCTAGAAAAAAAACTGTAATTTACCAGTTAGGTGTGAGATAAGAGATTATAACAAACTGAAAGAAATAATTGCTAAGGCATTTCTCACCAGTCTGCCCTCTTCAAGTGTGTGTGTGTGTGTGTGTGTGTGTGTGTGTGTGTGTGTGTGTGTGTGTGTGTGTGTGTGTGTGTGTGTGTGTGTGTGTGTGTGTGTGTGTGTGTGTGTGTGTGTGTGTGTGTGTGTGTGTGTGTGTGTGTGTGTATGTGTGTGTGTGTGTACATGCGCATGTGTATGCACATGCATTTGTGCCATTCATCTGGAACAATTGTCTAAGTTTTTGGTTCTGCTTTGGAAGCTAAGGAATGTGTTGAGTTTTGGAATTCCTTTCATGTGGAATGAATCCAGCTCCTGAGGACTGTTGATGATGGACAAACACTGCACAGAAATACCATAAGGAAGACTTCCATTTTCAGTTTGCTTAAGTAATCTTGATAGAAGGACCCAAATATAGTGTTTTCTATGAGTATGACAAGAGCTTCTCGGGTCAAGACATAAGCAGTTGACATAAACTGCACTTTAATTAGTTTGAGTGTATTCTCCCAGGACACATAACTTGCTAAACAGTCTTCAGTGTTTTCTACTTTGGGGTATCAGATACTGTTTCTCTTCCTTTGTGTTCCAATATAACTTTCTCCCCCCGTGCCCCCTCCCCTCAAATTACTCTGTGCCATAGAAATGCTATGAAAACAGAAACTGTGTCATGGTTACTTTTATGTTATTGGCACTTATTGATAGCTGGTAATCAATGGAAAGATGGTTGAGTAAATAGATGTCTGGGTGAATAATATGTGAATGACATGCTTTGGTCCAGATTTGGAGTGAAGTCAGTAACTGTTATAAAACTCAGCAGCCCCCAAATACTCTGTCCCTATTTTACATGCATATTAATTTTTATAAACATGATTTATGCATATTGTTGGAGAAGAAAAGAGATTTGAATGTTCTGTTTCATAAATTATTAGCAATATGAGACAAAGAAAGTCAATAATTAGGAGCCACTCTGAAGATACTAGAGGTGGATTGTTTGTGGACATGACCAGAGGAAATTGAAATAGGATTCTATTCTATTGTTCTTTTCTTCTTTTCTTTTCTTTTCTTTTCTTTTCTTTTCTTTTCTGTTCTTTTCTTTTCTTTTCTTTTCCTTTCCTTTCCATTCCTTTCCTTTCCTTTCCTTTCCTTTCCTTTCTTCTTTTTCTTTTAACATTCTATCATTCTCCAACTCAAAATTTTCCAATGGCTTCTGTGGACTTATAAACAACATCCTAACCCTTCACCTAGCACACAGAGCCACAACACAACCTGGCCCCCGTCCACATCATTGGCCTTAGCTCATTCCATATCCTACTGTGCTCCATGTTCTTTCTGCAAGGCTTTTGGCCAAGCTCTGCCTGGGTTCCTCCTCAGTCATCTTCACTTACCTCGATGCTTCTCCATCTTCAGGTCCCAACTTTATTAATTCCTTAGAGACACTTTCCTTGAACAGTTTCCCAATGAATCTCCTAATCACTCAGTATCATACCATCCTATTTTAATTCTCTGCATAAATCTCAACATGTTGGAGATGCCACATGTTTGCATCCCAGCTGAGCGTGTCTGAGCATCAGCCGTGTCTGTCCTGACACCAGGTATGTGTAGGTAAAGAAGCCATCCTGGAAGTCCTCCGCCAGTCCCAGCTGTTCTATGTCTCAGGCACTCATGTTATTCCATGGACCAAAGAGCCACCTATATTATGTGTTTTCAGAATTCCTGACTTAATAAATCCCTTTGTTTGTTACACAGCAATAGCTAAAACACTTACTCACTTATCACAGGCTGCAATTACGTTGTTATTTTAATGTTTTTAAAATTCTTGGTCTCTCCCCAAGAATGTCAGTTCCATGATGACATGAATTTTGTTTACTGCTATAACCTTTATACCAGTGCTTGGCACATAGTGGGTGTTCATAAATATTTGCAAAATAAATACTTACTTTGTTAACTGAGCAGGGTAATTTTACATTTTTAATCTCATCAAACACATTCAACAATTCTATATAATATTATCCCCATTTTACAGACGAAGGCACTAAATATTAGAAGGATCAAATAGTTTTCTCCGGTTGCAGAGAAACTATACAACTAGAATGTAAACTAATTTTAATTTGAACTCTTTTATCATAGTCTTACCAAATAAATTGTTGGATTAACCTCATCTCCAGGTTTACCTTCAATTTTAAAAAATAGAGTGCTGAAGAGTGTAGAAACTGAGGCAGGACTCCCACAGTTCAAATCCTAGCCCCTGCATATTTATTTTGTGAACTTGTCTCAATTTTCTAATTTCTAAAATAAGAGTTATAAATTCTGTTTCATGCCCAGGCTGCTTTGAAGACTGAATGAGTGAATATAAGTAAAACATTTATACCAAGACTCGGCACATGAGTATTCTGTAAAACACTATATTATTATTATCATTGTATTGAATGATATTTATGAATTGTCCAACATATTCCCTAATAACCAGATATTATTAATAAACTATTTGCTGATATTTTGTATGTAAAATGTTTATCATACCATAGGCCAAACATATATATGTATCCGAGTTGTAAAATAAATGATTGTAACTATGAATAAGGTATCCTTTTTTGTGATACGTGTGACCTACTTGAGTGCTGTGAATTTTCATCATTGTTGTTGTTAAATAGGAAAACAGTTTTCTCTGAAATGAAAAGTTATATGATTTAGTCTTGGGAACTGACTTGGAGGTGATCTCAGTCAGCTTTCTCATTTTTTAAGGACGGACACTGATGACAAGAGAGGCAAGGCCTCATTTAAAGTCACATAGGCAGCTACCAGTTGAGCCAGAGCAAGAGTCAAGGTGGCCTGAGTCCTGTCCTGGTGCTCTCCAGCCCCACCAAGCGCTGTGGTGCCAGCACATGCTTGTTGATGGAGAAGAGCCTTTCCAGCTCACTGGTTTTCCCTGTATGAGCCAACATCTGCTTAGTTCTCTCTACAGGGGGGAAACCAAGCAAGTGCCCATCTAGACCCCTACATTCTATCCTTCATCAGTAAAAATTATAATACTGCTTCCGTAAAGTTAGAGAAATACCTGATTCTTCTGGGTTAATCTAAGGTCATGGGAAGCAGCCCATACTTAGAAGACATTGAAGGATAGGAGATAGATTTAAAAGACTGTGCCTTTCTCATGCCTCTGAAACTGTAATTAGTGGCCTGAAGCTACTGGCCACAGCAGTCTGGAACTTTGTACAGCAAACAGCTGTCTTCCTTTTTTAGGAAGAGTTATATAAGGCATTCAAACCACATGGATTTCCTTTGAAGCAGCTAGAACTTTTGTCAATATCATCTTTTATCTCTCTTTTCCCCTTCAAGCCCTCTTAGAAGAGATCTTATCAAACAGGGAATCAAAGGAAGCTTCTGGTGTTACTCTTTCCCAGACAACTTTCTGGAATTCTTAAACATGGAACCAGATTTCTGACAGTCATGATGTGATTTGCACTGGTGTTTTCTCCCTGATGATCTCTCTATAATATCTTCAGGCTGTGTTGGACAAGCGCCAAACAGAGCTTTGACCTATGCCCCGTGTTTTCAGGAGTTGAAAATCCATGTCGTCCTTGGGAGCATATAAATGTTACTTGTTTTTCTTCTTTCTCAGAGGCATACATGAGAACTCATAGGTAAATACAAATAGACAAACTACCTCTCTTTTCTATTCTCAGCAGAGCTCAAAAAATCAGTCTACTCTAACATAAGAACTTCAAAAGTTCTCTCAGGTACAAGAATCTGGATCACCTTTTAATTACATCACAAGAAGAAATAAACATGGCAATATTACCAGACTAGTTACTGCCAAACACAGAATTTTTATGTGATAGCATTGCACAAATAGAACACTATCAAAGGATTTTTTCACAAATATCCCACTTGTGAGCTTAAAATGAGTCTCTGGTGTAAAAGTTGTATTTTTATTGTTAAAAATACAAATCGGTTTACAATGGGCTTCAGTCAGGATTCTTGGTTGTATTCAACAGAAAAATTTTGGGGTTAATTTAAGAAAAATAACAGTGGAAGGAATGAAGGCTGAGGTATGTGGTTCAGTCTATGTGTACACCCACAAGGAGGTAATACAAGTAGGGCTAGCGAACACATTCCTTTGTGCTAGATACTGTTCAATGTGCTCATTCAACCCTTGAATCAGTATTGTGTGGCCGTAACTATTATTATCCCTATTCTACAAAACTAAAGCAGAATTGTTATAGCTTTTGTCAAAAAAAGCATTGAAATATTAAGTGAGAGATCTGAGTGGTAAAAACCACATCATAGGAACATTCTTCTCAGGATGCTTGCTTCTACTAACCACCACAAAGTGCTTCTCTTTCCGCCATCTTTACTGCCACTGGGCACTAGGCATTTGCCTACCATTTTGCATCTCTTATTCCAGATTCAAATATTGGGTGTGGATATTTCACGTCCACGTCCTGTCTTCAGGGGATTACAAAGCAAATATCCAGCCTTAGATGGTTGGATTCATGCAATAATATATTTCTTAAAACTAGGAATGAAGTTCAGATGCTTAGAAGCCAAAAGAACATAACAGTCACTGCTCTCTCCTACAGTAACTACTAGTAACCTTGGATGAAAAGTTGAAGTCCTACTTAAAGGCTTCCATGAAATTGAATAAAATTGCCACTGTGAAGAACATTAATTGGTTACAAATGTAAATAACCTTGTTTCCAAAAAGGTACCATTTTGGTTTCTATCCCAAGCATAAACAATTTATAATCAGTAACAAGAAAGACTGAGGAGAGTAATTGTATGCCTTGAATAAGTTCTTTAAAACCTGTTGAGAACTAATACTATGGGACTTCAGTTCATAGCAACCCTTTCCAATATAAACTTGAAAGTTAGATAATGCAAGAAGTGAATGGAGGAAAAGAGCTGAGAAAAAAGAGTGAGCGAGCGAGATTTCTATTGCAAAATGCTTTTGACATGGTCCAGTTACTGCATCACGACTTCATGTTTCTTAATCTTGGCAATAGAATAAAGTCCTCAGCAGAAGGACTTTTTTCAAGTCCAAAAACATGACACTTCAGAGCTCTAACGATAACTTCTCTTTTTATGTCTACGGGATTTACAGTGTTTGCAGATGGAAGTAATTTAATACCGGGGTGATCTTTCATCTAGCCTGTTCTTTCGGTGACCTTATGTTTACTATAAGAAAACACCAACAAGGTGTCTGATTTCTTCATGGAAAAATGGCAACTATTTAAAACAAAAGGATTTTGTCCAGGAGAACCATAAATCTTTCACTGTTTCTGTAATTTAACAAAAAAAGAGCTCATTTGTTCTGTGAGGAGTGTTTGCTTGTGAGACAAGGCCAATTTGACTTTCTCATAAAAAATGCATTTTTTTTGAGGTGGGGGAAGATAGCAGGAGAATAAAAAGTCACTGTTCCATCTATGGCAGGAGAATCAAATCTTTTCATTTCCATGGCTTTGCCTCGAACCATCCATAAGTTATCATTTTGAAAGAAAACCCCAGAATCCTTCCCAGCATTTCCCAGGATGCTTTAAAAATAATAGCAGGTTCTTCACGCCCTTCATACATCTCTGCTTCAGCCTGTGTGGTTCCTGCTGATTTTAAAGCTTGTTCTGCACCCTAGAAAGCAGACTCTTCGTGGGATGCGAGAAGCTCTTGGTAACCACAGTAATACACCTTTCCTGGGAATCTTCCCATTGACATTTAATAGGTTGAGTAATAAATAATGGAATGAAAGCTTTCAGCAGAAGACCAGAAGCTGCAACTGAAACAGTCAGGAAATGGATAACAGCTGCCTTTAAGGTGATGAGACACAAGATGCCTTCCTCTATGGGAGACAGTTTTTCCAATAAGAGAGAGAATTTAAATCTGTGCTGTCCATTCTGTTTGCACCATGGGTCTGAGAGATGAAAATGCCAAGTACTCTTGGTTGAGTGCAATAGTACATCCAAAAACATATTACAGACTCTAATCTAGAGTGTAGATTGGCTTTTGGGTATGAATAACTCATTCAGGAATTATAATTTATAAATATGTGTTTTTATGATACTGAGTGAATCCTTGAACAGGGAGAAATATATTATTTTAAACAGTAATTATGTGTTGAGTACCTAATGCATGCCAAAGTGTGCTTATCCTTGGAAATAGAATAGGGAACAAAGCACATGGGAGATACGGACAAGGAAGAAGCAGTGTAGATGCAGGCACTTGAAGATTGAATAGAAGTTAGTTAGGTGAAAGTGAGGAAAGAAGAGGGTCCCCGGTAGAGGAAATAGCTCAGGCCAAGGACTTAGATGCAGAGAAATCATGGTATACTGGGGAACTGAAATTGCTTCAGCATGTTGGTTTCTGGCCAAAAAACATATTCATTCCACATTCAAAAATATCCATTTTTTGTTCTGTGATATAGCAGGAAGTGCTCCAGGTGCTAGGGTATGACCATCAGCATAGTAGAAAGAGAAGGCCCCTTGTCCTTGTGGAGCCTATGACACCATCCATCTTCCCGGTACCCCCTTTCCTCCTCCCATATTTTTACCATATAGGGAGGAGGGGGTGATTATTTTGCAACAGCAACCACTGTGGACATACTTTCTTAAGATTTGGGGGAGGTAGAGAATTATCCATTTTAATGTGCTTCATAGGACATCTAGCATCAATAAAAATTTAATGGGGTCCCCAAAATATGGTAAGGACTGTGCTGGTTTCAGGCAGTATAAACTTGATTTATAGATTCAGTATATTCCCAGTCAGAATCCTAGCCAGTTATTTTGTAGATATTGACAAAGTGATTCTAAAGTTTATACAGAAAGGCAAAAGGCCCCAAACTTTAAGTCTTAATATAAAACTAGAGTAATTAGAAGTGCCTCTGTGGCTCAGTCAGTTAAGCCTCCGACTTCAGCTCAGGTCAGAATCTCACAGCTCACGAGTTTGAGTCCCATGTCGGACTCTATGCTGACAGCTCAGAGTCTGGAGCCTGTTTCAGATTCTGTGTCTCCCTCTCTCTCTGTCCCTCCCTGGCTCATTCTCTCTCTCAGAAATAAATAAAACATTAAAAAAACTAGAGTAATTAATTTGGGGGCCTGGGTGTCTCAGTTGGTTGTGTCCAACTCTCAATTTCATCTCAGGTCATGAATTTATGAACTGTGAGATGAGTCCCTCATCAGGCTCTGTGCTGAGTGTGGAGCCTGCTTGGGATTCTCTCTCTCCCTCTCTCCCTGCCCCTCCCCAACTCAAGAGCACACACACTCTCTCTGTGTCTCAAAATAAATAAATAAACTTAAAAAAATAGAGTAATCAAAACAGTGTAGTATTGACAAAAAATAGACAAATAGATCAATGAAACCTAAAAGATCACCTAAAATTAGACCTACGTATATATGACTCAGAATTGCTCAAACTTGAAAGCAGCCAAGATAACGTTCAATAGGTGAATACATAAACAAACTGTGGTATACCCAACAATGGAATATTATTTGGAAATAAAAAGAAATGAGCTATCAAGTGACAAAACCATACATTGGAAAATTAAATGCATACTGCTCAGTGAAAGAAGTACATTCTGTACATACTGGTACATACTGTATTATTCCAACTGTATGACATTGTGGAAAAGGAAAAACAATGGAGATGGTGGAAAGATCAGTAGTTGCCAGGAGTCAAGGATAAAGAAGGATGGAGGCATGGATATAGTGGGTGGGAGTTTTAGACAGTGAAACTATTCTATATGACAGTGTAATTGTAGACACATGTCATTATATAGTTGTCACTATCCAGAGAATGTATGACACAAAGAGTGAACTCTAATGTAAACATTGGACTTTGGTTGATAATTATGTGTCAAGGTTGGTTCATCAATTGTAACAAATGTTCCAAACTAGAAGGGAATGTTTATTGGTGGGAGAGGCAGTGTGTAGGAGGAGAAGGTGGGAGTATATATAAACTCTATGCTTTCCTCAGTTTTACTGTGAACATACAGTTTATCTAAAAGAAACTCAGAGTTTATTATTTTAAAAAGAAAAAAAGATGAATAAGGAACTGTCTTGATCTTAGAGAGCCCTGGGTGAGCTGGGTCATCTGTCTCTCTCTCTCTCTCTCTCTCTCTCTCTCTCTCTCTCTC
>NC_064811.1:14881342-14929205 GCF_023721935.1 Panthera uncia | reverse complement strand
TCTCTCTCTCTCTCTCTCTCTCTCTCTCTCTCTCTCTCTCCCTACCTACCTATCTACTTATCTATCTATCTATCTATCTATCATCCATGAATTTGTGTCTTTATCTAAGATTATGACTTGTTTTACAATAGAGGAATACAGAAAATTCAATGTGAATACAGGAAGCATAGACCAGGATTAATTCCCCTGTGTTTGATGGGTAAATCCAACAAAAATGCTAAGAAGAACTAACATTTGTATTGGATAGTGAAGGATGAATAGGATCCCACTGGTTTAAAAACAGTAGAGAACAAATATTCTTAAGCAAGATGAGAAGACATAAAAGTCATCCTGGAAAGTGTAACGAGAGCATATGGTGCACTAGAGGAATAACAAATAGATAAATAAATTGATTATTAGTCTGGAGCTAGAGCATAAAGGGCCCTCGAACTCTCCATTGAGTGCCTACTCCATGTAGGTACTGTGCCAGGCACAACCCATTCTTTATTTCCTAAGTACTTATAACAACCCTGCAAAACAGGTATTGTTAGCTTGATTTTACTGAAGAGAACATTATGCTCAAGGAAACACTCTTAACTAGCCTCAGTGTCAAGGCTGTAGATTATGCCAAGGAATGCAGTGAACTTCAGTGAGGCTGGGGAAGGGGAACACTATGCTTGCCTGTACAGAGGAGATCATTTGGGGTGCTTTTTCAAATGCCTGTAGCACTGGCCTCCATATCCTTTATCCAACGCACCAAGGAGATTCTGGTCCTCTCCTTGTACTGGAATGGCAGCTCTAGAATTCACTGTTAATGAAGGAAGTACATTATTCCTGAGATACTGAAGGATTGAAAATAAACAGAAAATCGCAGTTGTGTAGTCAGACATGATATTGCATAGGTTTACGCAGTAGTAGTGACGTATATAAATTTAGATCTTTGAAAAATTACTGCTGTGTGTGTGTGTGTGTGTGTGTGTGTGTGTGTGTGTGTGTTTGTGTGTATGTTGAGGGGTAGATTCATGAAGACAAAGAAGTTCATGCAGGAGAGGACTTATGGTAGGTAAGTATAAAGAGTATGCAGAAGAATCAAGAAGAATCCCTTCCTCTGAACACTACCCTCCTCCATGGAAGCAGCTGATCAGGCTTTTTCACTCAGAGGACGGACAAAGTGTTTGGTTACCTCATGAGGTGACATCGGTACCTTCTTATTATACAAACAGTGGGCATTTGATAGACATTTTCTAGGGGCGACATATTTGATATAATTTTCACAAATCAATAAGATGGAATAAAACAGAGCTGCTAAGTAGTTCAAGGGAGTCAACTAGGAATAGTAACAAGAGAGAAACTGCAAACTTCTAGACTCCAAAGGCTTAGTAATTCTTAGACACCAACCTGTGGCTTTGGATCAATTTGGAAGTATTTCAGTGGTTCACTTGTGCTGAATACTTAATCTGATATTCTTTCAGGATGTGTTGCTCAAATTATTCCAGTAATAAGTTTCTTTGATTGTTTTTGTATGCAAATATACACAATATATACACACATTTGATCAATAATTCAGAAAAAATTTACTTGGATTCAAAGAATATTAAATGTTTATCTCCTCCACTGGGTTATGAGTTTTAGCAGGTGCAAACACAATGTATAAATGGCACGCAGTATAGTGTCTGGTGTATATTATGCTTAATAAACACTTGTTGAATAAATTAGTCTCCTTTTATAAGACAGTTTCCTAGAAGCCATGTAAATGTCTTCTATAGACAAGAGCCTATAGTTACTGTCTTTTCATATCAGAACAGTTGAAGCCACCAAAGAGGCAAGATATAGCAGCTTTAACTTGTCTCTCTGTCTAGTCGGCACTGCTTGAGTCTCTGACTGTTCCAATCCCCTTTCCTAACACACAGCCTTCTCTCATGTGGCTTCTCTCTGTCCCTGTTCCCATGGTAATTTTTTTCTTTTCTTTACTTTTTTCTCATAATTTTATGTTGCATCAGTACGACTGCCCTTACAAATCACCTCTAACTTTGACTTTTTGTCTTCTCTCTTGCTTTTCCCACTCGTGGCTCCATGCATCTGGCCCTTGGAGGCTTGTCTTTCTAATTCTCAGGATCTTAGGCTCTTCTCCTCGGGCAACTGGGATTTTTAAAGTTGGTTGGAACATAAAGATGTCCAGACAGCTCTATTTTGTGGGGTTTAATGATACAAATAGAGTGCTCAAAAGTGTTCATTTGATTTATAAATACGTGGCTTTGTCACTTAGGCCCCTGAGAGGAAAATATTTATGCAATTATGTCTAGTTTTTAGCAAAAATAATTTTGTCTATTTAAGGTATGAGTTCTTAAAAAAAACAAAATCTGATTCTTAGTTTTAAAATGCTTTCAGCAAGCTTTCAGTTGTATATGGAGATTGTTGCTTATATTAACATTACAGTTAGTTTTGTAAACAAAGACAAATGGCTTGGATTTTATGGAGGTTATTTTAAAGTTGCTCATAATTTGCAAAGAAGGCCTAACTTTTTACTTAGCATATAATTATTCAAAGAACCAAGTAAAATGTATAGCTATGATTAATAGGACCTTTATGAGAGCTGTTTCTTTTTGTGAAAATACCAGAAATACAAAGAATTTAGCTATTACTGATTTAGGAAACATCTTCCAACATTATAAATTATTTGGATAATTATGTTTTGTTTTGTTTTGTTTTGTTTTTTTTCTGGGAAGCCAGACCACTGTAAGCAGAAAACAGATTCTATGGCCATCGGCCCATAGAAACTCAGTGGGCCTCTCTGGCAGGGCATGAAGGAGTCTGATCCTTGGTCTAATTAGGCATACTCCCTCTGGGACTCTGCTTAGAAGTCAAAATTAAGGTCTGCCTTGTTTCCTTGCAGCAATGGGGAAATCCATTTCAATTCAGCAGCATTCCCTTGATTTGAACACATTTGAGGACTTGGAAGCATAGCAGAGCAAGCTCAAGGGTTACGGTCTGGAGCTGCCAGTTACCAGAATTGGCAGGCACCCCTCCTAAGCTTTTTGGTTTAAAGAGGCTGCTTCCCTCCCACAAGGAAGAAGCCGGAACCATATGGCCCAAACCCCAGGTGGCCCTCCTCCATGGCTTGTGGTTTCCCTGAAACTTATTCCCCAAGCTTGAGGCCTGCCAGAGAGAGTCTGTGATGGCAGATACATGCAGTCATGGTTTTGTAGCTGGTGGGGAAGAAAAACATGGAATTCAATGCCAAAGGCATGGGTGGTGTACTTACTATGTGTCAGACATCTTCCTATGAAGGAGGACATGAAGATGCCATTGTCCCCACCCTTAAGTAGCTTACGGTTTTGTGGCATATTCACTGCTGCTGTTGATCTATTACACATTGTACAAGTAGAATGGAAATTAAGACCAGAGAAACTCTGATATGACAGTATTATGGAAAATTAGGAAGGACACACACTTGGAGTCATAAGACTCTGGTCTCTGGTTCCATTACTTGGGAGTTACATGCAAAAGTAAATAACTAATGAAATACTTCTTGAACTGTATATGCTTTGTTCACATTGCTAAGTTTTAAGGATACTAATATAAATAAGATATGATCACTGACTTCAAGATGTTTACTTTTATGCCATCCGAGTTTCACCTTTTTCTCAATTATTGAAAATATCATTATAATAATTATTGCCTTTTCAATCTCATTAAGCTATTTGGAAAAGCAAATACGATAGTATACATGAAAAATGTTAACTGTAAAATATCGTACATGTATACACGGTAGGTTTACATAGTTTATTATATGTAAGTAATTTTCAAGGTAAGAAGGATTCAAATTAGTATATCCTGGTATTAGAAAACAAAATAAAAAAACCACATTTCTGAACTTTCAGACTATTGTTTCTTCCTGTATGCAAATGGTTGTGAAAGTGTGGTCCCTAAACCAGCACCATCAGCATCACCTGGGAACTTAGTAGATATGCAAATTGATGGGCCCCAGTTAGACCTAATGAATTAGAAACTCTGAGGCTGGGGTTCAGCAGTCTAGTTTAACAAGCCCACCACGTGATTTTGATAAAACCCATCATGGTAGAGAACCACGAGTGTGGATGGTCTTGTCTTTCCCAATATAAACTGTCATGCCTTTCCAAGGTTAGTACCATCCAGGCCAACAGATTGGCAAAAATCTCTTCAGGTGTAGAAGAATTTGGATCTGAGAAGAGATGGAGATTTAAGGGGTCTAATTTATGCAAATGATAACTTCACATTGATCAACAAATCTGTTCACACACATTTACTGAACACAGGTTATGTACCAGGCTTTTCACTCAATTCTTTTTCATAGCTTTCTGTTTCCCATGGGACTTGGCTTTTTCAAATGACATGATATATTTTCAAAAAATTAAAAAGCATATCCTGACACTGCCCTCAAGACTGGGAAGATAACTTTATCTATTTTCTACTCAAAAATCTGTTTCCTTTTTTACCTCCTCTATTTTTTATTGTCCTTTTCCCCTCAACTAAGAGCCAGAGAAGACAATGGAGGCTAATACACTGATGCATTTTCCTCGTGTACAAGAAGACTTTGTCGAAAACTCTCCACGGGAAGCCTGTCTTTGTTTTACTGCAATTCCATAATAACCTGGTGACCTTGAAGAGGCAATTCTAGCTTGAAAGCTGAAACATCTTACTGCCTGCCAAAAGCAAGAGGGACCTGCACTTTGGGATTTGTGGAGATTTTATGTCTTTGAAGGAATATTCCCTCGTTTATGTCTTCTTCCGAGACCAGAACCAAGGCATTCAGAAACAGCTGTGCACTGGGAAGCTGCTGGGGTAGATTTTTCATACTCAGCTAATAGGCCCCACACAAACCTTCCTGACAGGAAGCCTTCAGACCAGTGGTTAGAACCCAAGAACTGAGCTTCAAAGTGTTCCTTTGGTTGACAGTGTTTTCTCATTTCTCCACACACCCTGATCGAAAGTTAATTTGGGGAACGTAAGTGGACAGCTTGCTATATCCACCTTCCTCTTTCTTTATATCCTTATATCACTAACTGCTTTCTCTCTGAAACTTTCAGTGCTTTTATAAAGGAGAGCACAACGCAATGAAGCTGACATGCACTGTGGTGGGCCTGACCTAATATATTTCCCTCCTTGGATGCTAGGCTCATATATTGGCAATTTATTAATAGACTTTAATGAACTCCCTTCCATTTCCAAGGAAATCACCTAGAGGAGGTAATTATTAACACAGGAAAGTATAAATACAGTCAACCTCTTATATCACTATCAATAAATGCAGATGCTACTTTGTTTACGGGGCAAGGGAACTAGAGTTCTCGGGTTGCCCTTAGAGTCACAGAAAAAGGAAGGGTAATAGAAAGAAAACTGAAGATTTAATAGTTTATGTTTTGCTAAACAGCAAGTCACTTTACTTCTCTAGAAATCAGTCTCATCTGAAAATAAGAGTAACAAATGTACACTATGCAAAACTGTTCTAAGCACTTTTCAACAATCAATGAACTAAATTTATGTCACAACTCCGCACTGGTAAATTTGTGTGAACTGGACTGGGCCACATAGTGCCTAGACATTTGTTCAGACATTATTCTAGGTGGGTCTGTCAGGGTGTGTCTGGATGAAATTAACATCTGAATTGGCACACCAGAGTAAGGCAGTTAGCCCTCCCAAATGCTGCTGCTGCTGGGAGTGGGAATGGGGTTCTCATTCAATTAGTTGAGGGACTTATTAGCCTCCATAATTGTGTGAGTCAATTCCTTATAATAAATAAAACTCTTTCTCTCTCTTTCTACTTACACACACACACACACACACACACGCATGCACAAACACACATACACAGATCTATTGGTTCTGTTCTCTGCCTAATACAAACCCTGTGTGGTAGATATTATTGATTTCTCCATTTTAAAAGTGGGGAAACTCACACCAAGAAATAAAGTAACTTTCTGTTATGTTTAAAGGTATGTCCACAGATTCTTTGGTGCTCCGATCCAAAGAGGTGAAGGTTAATTCCTTCACCTTGAGTTTGGTTTGGACTTGGTGATTCATTTACTTTTTTATTATTATTTTTTGTTTTAATTACATTATAGTTAACATACAATGTCATATTAGTTTCATATGCACAATATAGTGATTCAACAATTCTATACATTAGTGCTTATTAAGAGAAGTGTACTCTTTAACCCCTATCACCAATTTTTCCCCACCCCCACCCCCACCTGCCCTCTGGTAACCATCAGTTTGTTCTCTATACTTAAGAGTATGTTTCTTGATTTGCTTCTGTCTCTCTTTTCCTTTCCTTAGCCTGTTTGTTTTGTTTCTTAAATCCCACATATGAATGAAATCATATAGTATTTGTCTTCCTCTGACTGACATATTTAGCTTAGCATTTTACTCTCTAGCTCTGTCCATGTTGTTGCAAATGGCAAGATTTCATTCTTTATTATGGCTGCATAGCATTCCATTGTGAATACATACCACTTCTTTATTCATCAATCAATGGATACTTGGGCTGCTTCCCTAATTTGGCTCTTGTAAATAATGCTGCAATGAACATATGGATGCATGGATATCTTTGAATTAGTGTTTTTGAATTCTTTGGGTAAATACCCAGTAGCGTGATTATTGGATTATAGTTTTGTATTTAACTTTAGGAGGAACCTCCATGCTGTATTCCGCAGTGCCTGCACCAGTTTGCTTTCCCACAAACAGTGCATGAGGCTTCCATTTACCCCCACATCTTCGTCAACACCTACTGTTTCTTGTGTTGTTGAGTTTAGCCATTCTGACAGGTATGAGGTGATATCTCATTGTACTTTTGACTTGCATTTCCTTGGTAGTAAGTGAGGATGAACATCTTTTCATGAGTCTGTTGGCCATCTGGATATCTTCTTTGGAGAAATGTCTGTTCCTGTCTTCCCTTCATTTTTTTTTTAATTTTTTTAAACGTTTATTTATTTTTGAGACAGAGAGAGACAGAGCATGAACGGGAAAGGGTCAGAGAGAGGGAGACACAGAATCTGAAACAGGCTCCAGGCTCTGAGCTGTCAGCACAGAGCCCGACGCGGGGCTCGAACTCACGGACCGCGAGATCATGACCTGAGCCGAAGTCGGAGGCTTAACCAACTGAGCCACCCAGGCGCCCCACTTCCCTCCATTTTTAATCAGATTTTTGGTTTTGGGTGTTGAGTTGTATAAGTTCTTTATATATTTTGGATACTAACCCTTGATCAGGTATGTCACTTGCAAATATCTTCTACCATTCAACAGATTGCCTTAGTTTTGTTGATTGTTTCCTTCATTATGCAGAAGCTTTTAATTATGAAGTAGTCCCAATAGTTTATTTTTGCTTTTCTTTCCCTTGCCTCAAGAGACATATTTAGAAAAATGGTGCAATGGACAATGTCAGTGAAATGATTGCCTGTGCTATCTTCCAGGATTTTTATGGTTTCAGGTCTCACATTTAGGTCTTTAATCCATTTTGAATTTATTTTTGTCTAGAGTATAAGAAAGTAGTCTGGTTTCATTCTTTTGCATGCAGCTAGCTGTCCAGTGTCTCAACACCATTTGTTGAAGAGATTGTTTTCTCCCCATTGGATATTCTTTCCTCTTTATTGAAGATTAATTGACCATCTAATTGTGAGCATGTTTCTGGGTTTTCTATTCTGTTCTATTGATCTTTGTGTCTATTATTATGCCAGTACCATATTATTTTGATTCCTACAGTTTTGTAATACAATTTGAAGTCTAAGTTGTGATACGTCCTGTTTTGTTTTGCTTTGAGTTTTTTCAAGATTGATCTGGTTATTTGAGGTCTTTTGTGGTTCCATACAAATTTTGGGATTGCTTGTTCTAGTTCTGTGAAAAATGCTGTCAATATTTTGATAGGATTGCATTAATCATTTATATTGCTTTGGATAGTATCGACATTTTAGCAATATTTGTTCTTTCACTCAATGGGCGTGGGATGTCTTTCCATTTCTTAGGTCATCTTCCATTTCTTTCATCAAAGTTTTATAGAATTCAGAATACAGTTCCTTTGTCTCTTTGGTTAAGTTTATTACTATATATTTTATTATTTTTGGTACAATTTCAAAGGAATTATTTTCTTAATTTCTCTTTCTGCACTAGTGATTGATTTCTAATGAACAGTATAGGATAGATGTGATGGGATATCCCTCTCAAGATTAACTTATAAAACCACTGTGTCTTCTGTCTTGAGCTCTCTCTCTCTGTCACTCTCTGTCTCTCTGATTACTTGTTCTAGGTAAAGCCATTTAACATACCTGTGAGCAACTCTATGAAGTAACCCATATACTGAGGAATTAAAACCTCCTGTTTATAGCCACAGAAATCATCTTGGATTCTTGGGCTTGTTCAAATGACTCTAATTCATAAGATATCCTAAACCAAAAGTAGCTAGCTAAGCCTCTCTTAAATTTCTGACCTTTATCAATGGGGTGTGATAAATGTTTGTTGTTCTAAGTTTGGAATAGCTTCTTATGCAGCAAGATATGACAATTACACTTGCCAAAGGTCACACAGTTCACAAAAATTAGGATCCCAGTCCAAATATTGTCCAGGATCAATAATTTTAACTGTACCGCCTGTTGCCTGTCCTAATGACACAGTGTCACAGACCACAAGCCTTTTATTATCATCCCCATCCAAAAATAACTCGGATAAAACAGGAGGTCAAGGCCTCCATATCTCACTTCATATAGTTCCTGTCATGGATCCTCTTTAAAAAACCAAAACAAAACAAAACAAAATAAAAAACAGTAAATCAGAGTAATGGAGTTGATTTTCTTCTTGTTATCAGACCTCAGAGATGTTCTTGTCAAACCTTACCTAACAGGTGAGAGACGCAGACTCAGTTGTGCCCTGGCCCGAGAGAGTGCCTGAAAGAGGTTTGGATGTCTGTCATTCTTTTTTTCTTATTAAAAATAGTATTTGTGGGACACAATCTAATTGAAGCCTCGGTTTAATTGAGATCTAGTTTAATAACTTTCTGATATCGTTTTCAAAGAGTAATAACAGGGTGACCTAATAGTTCCCATTTCCCCAGAGACAAATCTTAGGACAGAATAATAAGCCTCGTGTTGCATGGCAAGTCCCTAAATGTGCCTTGCTTCTCCCTTCCAGGCCTCTACACAGGCTGCTTTCGCAGTCTACAAAGTCCTTCCTCCCCTGGCGCTCTCTTCTGATCTGCCTTACATTCAACAGCTTCTCTCATATTCTTCAAGACTCGGTTACATATTCAGTGTCTTCTTTTTTTTTTTTTCTATTTCTTTCTAGTGTTTATTTATTTTTCAGAGAGAGAGAGAGAGAGAGAGAGAGAGAGAGAGAGAGAGAGAGATAGTGCGAGCAGGGAGGGGCAGAGAGAGAGAGAGGGAGACACAGAATCCAAAGTAGGCTCCAGGCTCTAAGCTGTCAGCACAGAGCCTGACACAGGGCCCAAATCCACAGACCATGAGATCATGACCTGAGCTGAAGTCAGATGCTTAACTGACTGAGCCACCCAGGAGACCCCATATTCAGTGTCTTCTAAGATGCCTTCTCGTTATCTTTTTACCCACTGCAATTCCTAGAGTTCCAATAGCAATTTAGATAGCATAACACAGACTAAAAGCATCTGTTCTGGAAGCAAGTAGATCCTAATTTGTCAAGCTTGTGATATATACTAGCTGTGTGTTCTTGGGTGAGTGTCCCAACCCCACTAAGCCTGATCTTCTATCAGGTGGCTGTGTGAGGATTAAATGACTATATAATTGAGAATGGTCCTGGCATAGAAAGACCCTAAATAAATATTAGCTATTATTTTTATTGTATCAAGTGCATATCAAAATGCATGCAGAATTTTCAATTATTTTCTCTTTTAGAATGGGTGCTTTTTTATTGAAATATAGTTGACACATAATGAGAATTAGTACCTTTTGAAGGAACAAATGTGATTTTAGTGTCTTGTCTTTATACTGCTGATGGCTGATGCTATGGGAGTGAGAGAAATTCTTGTTCATTTATCCTCGTTGTCACTTCCTTTAAATATGTCTCCAACTGAATTCCCTAAGTTTGTTTCTATCCAATCATCTGCCAAATTTTTAGGTCTTAAACCTTGACTCATAATGACACCTCTCCCTTCCTTTCACCCTTTTTAAACATTTTGTACATTGTTCATTCTATGCCTTTCGCATTGACTCCCTTTCTTCCGTGCCAAAGGCATCTGAGTTAATCCAATCCTCATTTCCTCTCATTCTCTTTCTCCAACCATCTCTGGTGATTCACAACTTCTCGTACATTTGGTGTCTCCAGTTCCAACATTCTATTCTCCATGTAGATATATTTATTTCTCCCCAAATGGCTCTTATCATATTACTCCCTGCTAAAAATAATTTATTGGCTGCCCATGTCTTAAAAATGGGAAATCTCACATATTTGTTGCAGATTGTAGTGAAGACGCACTGCTTATTTTTACCTTATTCATTTTCTCCCCTTATTGAAACCGTATGGTTTATGCTTCCATAACATACCCCCACGCTTTTCCATCTCCAGCCTTTTAACCATTCCTTTGTCTAAAAAGCCCTCCTGCTCAAACTTTGCCTGTGGAAATAAAGTTGTCTCGCAAAGACCATCTCACCTGTCACTTTCCCCATGAAATCGTTCTTCATTACCTCACTCTTTTCCCAGGTCCAGATGCTACAGTTTCTCCTTGCTTGTATTTCCATGGCCTTTTGTCTTTTATTTACAAAATTTCTCCTATGCTTTGTGTGATGGGATTTTGTCTCCTTCCCTTGCAAATTTTAAATTCCTTGTACTTTAACCACCTTGATAATCATCTCCCTTCTGAAGTTAAGTGCAATGCTTTGCATCAAATAAAGGCTCAGATCCTGAATTGAATTGTATTATATAACCAGTTAAAATTCCTGGTAATATAGGTATAATTAGAATTATATAAATGCACTTTAAGATAAAATTATCTCTTTCCCCTCGAGATTTTGAGAGTGACAAACACTGTTGCTGTTCAGGCAACTCTAGCATAAATGTCTTTACCTAAATATCATTATAGTGTTGACACATTACCTTTGTATGAATATTTGGGATCAAAATTGCTGTCTGTCTGCCTTCCAATTACTAGAAAACCCAAACTAGCCAACTCAAGATAGACTTTTAACAAAATACTTCCCTGTAATGATAATTTCTTTTGGGCTTCAAACGGACTTATTTACTAGCGTTTTGATTTGGAAGTCATTTCTTTTTATTACCTGAAGGGTTTTTGCACTGCCTGGGGAATTGGGCAGCTGCCTTTAATTAGAAAAAGGCCAAGATATTCAACATGTACTAAGATTTGTGATATTTGTGATAGGGTTTGGGTGAGGTGAGGGGAAAGTGTGGATTCAAGCAGGGTAAAATTACTCTTTTTTTTTTTTTTTTTTTTTTACCTTTTGTATGTTATTTCCTGAGTCAGTAGGAGAAAGGAAAAATAAGAGTTCTGATTTGTATTCGCTAAACACAGGACCCTGGATAGACTCAATGGGTCTACTACCATGATTGCTGGCCAGCATAGAAACTGCTTTCTGTGGAGCTTCAGGAAAACTAGACCTATTTGAATGAGAAACAAATGGTACTAGGGCAATAAAATAAATATTTTCAAGTATGTATTGTTAATTATTTTTTAAAATTGGGGTTTACACCCACATTTGATCCAATAATTCTTAACCTTAATAAAAACGGCATGTTGCAGAATTCTCACCAGAAAGTTGAGAGGTATCTGGAACACAGAAGACAGGTTTGGCTCACAACACAAAGGCCCTTGACTCCCAGAGGCAGTATTTTTCCTTGAAAATTATTAAGCCTTTCAAATTTTGTTAATAAATCTGTTTGAAGTACAGTTGAGGAGTATATGCCAGCTAGCTAAAAACAAAATAGGTGCCTCATTTTGTTTATGTATTTTGAGTTTTTTTTCCTTATTCTTCTCAAGGTGTTTACTACACTTATACAGACACGCCTGGGTGGCTCAGTTGGTTGAGCATCTGACTTTGGGTCAGGTCATGATCTCACAATTTTTGACTTCTTGCCTTGCAGTGGGCTCACTGCTGTCAGTGCAGAGCTCATTTCTGATCCTCTGTCCCCCTGTCTCTGCCCCTCCCCTGCACATTATCTCTCTCTCTCTCTCTCAAAAACAAATAAACATTTTTTAAAAATGCAAACTTTTGGGATTGTGAAATAAACAACACAATTTCATTCAGAAAGAAACATTAACCGAAAGATTTTTTTTTTTTTTTTTTTTTTTTTTTTACGGAAATTGGCTTTCCTCACTTTTCTCTAGAGACCTGGGAATATTATCAAGGACTGAAATAATTAATTGTCACTAAAGGACACACTTATCAAATATCATTTGCATCAATTTACGGTTCCCTTTTTTCTATATTTAATAGCCAATTAAGATGTCTAAATGTGCCTGTTAAAGAATATCATAGCCATGTTAATAGTGAAGCAACAATTTTATGAAACCTAATCCAGGAGATCATTCTGAATTTTCTACAGAGGAAATTAGCACTGATAACCATCTTTCTGGCTGCAGAATAAAATGAAATATATCATTTCCATATGTGTCTATAACACACACAAATATATTTGAATTTTAAGGGCTTGCTAAATAATAATTCACCTTTGCAAAATTGTCACATCAAGAAACTCGTTTGCCTTAGAAAATCAATATTTATTTTATCAAGTATTACTATAAGTATCTCTAAACAATGCATTCTTTAATGCATTTAATTAGTTAATTTAATTTTAGGATGAAAATTATCAAGGCCATTGAATGTATAACTGATAGTAATATAATGAATCTTTTATTTATTTTTTTTAATGTTTATTTATTTTTGAGACAGAGAGAGACAGAGCATGAACAGGGGAGGGTCAGAGAGAGAGGGAGACACAGAATCTGAAACAGGCTCCAGGCTCTGAGCCGTCAGCACAGAGCCCGACGTGGGGCTCAAACTCATGGACCGTGAGATCATGACCTGAGCTGAAGTCGGACGCTTAACCAACTAAGCCACCCAGGTGCCCCTATAATGAATCTTTTAAAAAAACCTTTTTTTGGGTGCCTGCGTGGCTCATTTGGTTACATGTTCATCTCTTGGTTTTGGCTCTTTGTTTAAATAAACATTAAAACATTTTTTTTAATTAAAAAACTT
The DNA here is from genome assembly GCF_023721935.1 of Panthera uncia. NCBI lineage: Eukaryota > Metazoa > Chordata > Mammalia > Carnivora > Felidae > Panthera > Panthera uncia. Next base: position 14,916,018 of record NC_064811.1, on the reverse strand, counting down.
TTTTTAAAAAATTATTTATTTATTTTGAGAGAGAGAGAGAAAGTACAAATAGGGGAGGGGAAGAGAGAGGAAGAGAGAGAAAATCTCAACCAGGCTCCACACTGTCAGTGCAGAGCCTGATGTGGGGCTCAAACTCAGGAACTGTGAGATCATGACTTGAGCCAAAGTTGGATGCATGAAGGACTGAGCCACCCAGGCACCCCTAAAAAAAACATTTAATTTGATTATAGTTGACACACATACTACATTAGTTTCAGGTGCACAATATACTGATTCAGTATTTCTACATTCTATGCTCACCATAACTATAGCTACATCTGTCACCATATAATACTATTATAATATCATTGACTATATTCCTTAAGTCATACTTCTTATTCCCATGACTTAATAATTCCATAACTGGAAGCATATATCTCCCAATCTCCTTCACCCATTTTGTCCATCCCCTCAACCTCTTCCTTGTGGCAACCTCAGTTTGTTCTCTGTTGCAGTCATTATTTTTATGATCTTCAAAGTATCTAATTCTGTGGGCATTAATTTTCTTTTTTCTTTTCAGTTTTTTCTTTTTTTTTAGTTTTTTCTTTTAACTCCAGTTAGTTAACATACAGTGTTATATTAGTTTCAGGTGTACAGTATAGTGATTCAGCAATTCTATACATCATCCAGTGCTCCTCACATGTGCACTCCTTAATCCCCATCTCTTATCTCACCCATCCCTCCTCCCGCCTCACTTATGGTAGCTATCAGTTTCTTCTCTATACTTGAGGGTCAGTTTCTTGGTTTCTCTCTCTTTTTTCTTTGCTTGTTTGTTTTGTGTCTTAAATTCCACACGTAAGTGAAATAATATGGTATTTGTCTTTCTCTGACTTATTTTGCTTAGCATTATACTCTCTAGCTCCATCCATGTTGTTGCAAGTGGCAAGATTTCATTCTGTTTATGGCTGAATAATATGCCATGGTGTGTGTTTGTGTGTGTGTGTGTGTGTGTGTGTGTGTCTATATATACATGTATATACATATACATACACACTACTTCTTTTTTATCCATGCATCTATCAATGGACACTTGGGCTGCTTCCATTCCTTGGTTAGTGTAAATAATGCTACTATAAACATAGGAGTGTATGTATACCTTTGAATTCATGTTTTTGTATTCTTCGGGTAAATACCCAGTAGTGAGAATGCTGGAGAGTAGGGTAGTTCTATTTTTAACTTTCTGAGGAATCTCCATACTGTTTTCCACTGTGACTGCACCAGTTTACATTCCCAACAAGAGTGCATGAGGGTTCCTTTTTCTCCGCATCTTCATCAACACCTGTTGTTTCTTGTGTTGTTGATTTTAGCCATTCTGACAGGTGTGAGGTGATATCTCATTGTAGTTTTGATTTGCATTTCCCTGATGGTAAGTGATGATGAATATCTTTCTTTCCATGAGTTTTTTGGCCATCTGGATGTCTTCTTTAAAGAAATGTCTCTTCATGTCTTCTGCCCATTTTAATTGGGTTATTTTGAGGGGGGGTATTGGGTTGTATAAGTTCTTTGTATATTTTGGATGCAAACCCTTGATCAGGTATGTCATTTGCAAATATCTTCTAGCATTCCGTAGGTTGCCTTTCTTTTGTTGTTGTTGCTTGCTTCCTTCTCTGTGTAAAAGCTTTTTGACGTAGTCCTAATAGTTTATTTTTGCTTTTATTTCCCTTGCCTCAGGAGACATGTCTAGAAAAAATTGCTACGGCCAATGACAAAGAGGTTACTGTCTGCATTCTCTTCTAGGATTTTTATGGTTTCAGGTCTCACATTTAGGTCTTTAATCCATTTTGAATTTATTTTTAATTTTCTTACTTTGCATGGTATATTGTAGTGTTGAAATATCTAGACAAATTGTGTTCCTATTAAAATCTTTCATTAGAGAACACTGGTAAAATCTGCACTCTCTCTGTTTCAATGAGAATATGTATATATATATGCACACACACACATATATATATACACACACATATATATAATGAGAACACACACACATACATGCACACAAAAACACCTATGTATGTACATATATATATGCACATATATGTATCAAATTATGTGTATATATACATAACATTATTGAGTATAATATATATTAATAAAATACATTCATTTAAGCATTCAACTTGGTAAATTTTGAAAAAAATGTATAGAGTATTGTATTCATTACCATAGTTAATATATACAACATTTTATCTCCCCCAAAAAGTTCCTTTGTTCTCCTTTATATCCATTTCCACAATCTCATTCCAGATGAAGCAAGTTAAGATCTGTTCTTCCCACTGGAGATTAACTTTTCCTGTTCTAGAATTTCATATGTATGGAAAGATACTGTATACATCTTTATTGCATATTTCTGCATTCACTCATCGTAGAACTTTTGAGGTTTTTGCATGTTATTTGCTCTTGTTGAACACAGTTTTTTAGCACAGTTTTTTATCAGTTTACCTACTGATAAACAACTTGCTTGTTTCTAATTTGGAGCCATTATGTATAAAGCTTTTATGAGCACTCCCATACACATACACATAAGTATGTGTATGTACATATGTCCTCATTTTTATTGATAGATGCCTAGGAATGGAATTTCTATATTTCATAAATTGTGTATTTACATTTATAAGAAATGCCCAAAGTAGTTCTTTGGTACTCCAAAGTGGTTTTCACATTTTATACCCCTTGAAATGTGTAATAATTTCAGGTTTTGTACATCTTTGCCAAAACTTGCTATTGCCTGTCTTTTTAGTTTTAGCTGTCTAGTGAGTATGTTGATAGTTTCTGTGGTTTTAATTGCCATTTCCCCAATAACTAATGTTGTCGAGATCTTTTTCATGGACTTATTAGCTGTTTGTGTATCTTCTTTAGTGGACTGGTCAAACTTTTGCCCATTTAAAAAAATTGGGTTGTTTTCTTACTATGAATTGCACGTATAATCAGGATAAAGTCTCTTGTTACAAATATATTTTGCAAATATTTTCTCTCAGTATGTTGCTGTGGACTTGTCTTTGTATTTTCTTCACAGTGTCTTTCAATAAGCAAATAATATATATGTATATAAAATGTCATTTATTAATTTTTTCTTTGTATTTATGTCTCTTGGAGCTCTGTCTAAAAAAAGTTGTTTACCACATGGTCACAAAGATTTCCTTTGATGATTTCTTTTAGAACTTTTATGGTTATAGATTTTTTGTTTATATCCATGTTCCATTTCAAATTAATTTTTATATATAATATGTGATAAAGGTTTAGATTATTATTTTTTCTAAATATAGATATCTGAATATTGATGCCAACACCATTCACGGAAAAGATTTTCCTTTCTTCATTCAATTACTTTGATACTTTTGACAAATATCAATTAATTTTTATGTGATATTTCAGGATTCTATACTGTTCTATTATCCTACATACCTATACTTATGCAGATATAACACAAATATTTTTTCCAGACTTAAATTTTCTCCTTTTTATCTGGGATTCTGATCACATGAGTGTCATATTTGTTATTTTTCCTCAGATACCTGTGGTCTCAGGTTCCATCCAATTTTTCTCCGTTTACTTTCTCTCTATTTTCAGATTCAACAATTCATATGGATAGGTCTTCTAGGTCATTGATATTTTCTCCAGTCATCTTCATTCTGTTATTGAGCCCATCCAGTGATGTTTTTTGTGGTGGTTGTTGTTACTGTATTTTCCAGTTCAAAACTTTCATTTGGTTCTACATTATTTCTGTCTCTTTACCAAGGATTTCTATTTTCTTCATTTGTTTCCAAGAGGATTTACAATTGCTTGCTGGAGCACTTTTATGAAAGTTGTTTTTCTTAGTCTGTTAGGGCTTCCATAAAATAATACCCTGGACTGAATGACTTACACAGGAGAAATTTATATTTTCTTACAGTTTTAAAGGCTGGAAGACCAATATCAGGCTGCCACAGTGGGCAGGTTCTGGTGAGAGTTCTCTACTGTTCTAGCAGATGGCCACTTTCCTGATGTGTCCTCACATGACAGGAAATGTGGTGGAAGGGGGGGTGGGGGGTGAGAGAGACAGAGACAGAGAGAGACAGAGAGAGAGAGCTTAAGCAAGATTTCTGGTATCTTCTCTTATCAGGGCACTAATCCCATCAGAATTGAGCCCTGCCCTCATGACCTCATCTAATTCCAGTCACCTTCCAAAGGCCCTTATCTCCAAATATTGTATTGAGCTGTAAAGAACAAGGTATGAATCTGGGGGCAGGGTTGGGGGGACCACAAACACTCAATCCATATATTGCTTTAAAATCCTAGTCAGACAATTCCAAAATTTGTGCCATCTGGATGTTGGCAACTTTCGATTGCCTTTTCTCATTGATCCTGAGGACATAATTGTTCTTGCTATGATGAGTAATTTGGGATTTTATCCTGTACCCTATGTGTATTATGTTATCATATGCCAGGTCTTCCTGAGATCTATTTAGAATGCAGTCAGCCTGTTTAGGTCCAGAACGTACATTTTTGTGAGCTGTGATTAAAATGCCAATTTAGTTTTCAAAGCCTTCGCAGTGTTATTTTGCTCTGTTTACCTGTGTGTTTCCCAAAGGCTAACCTGAATCTAGGATGGTATTTCAGATCCCTACTCATTTCTCAACTTTTGCTGTGTTTCATGCATACTTAGAGGTCTGCTCAAGAATTCATACAGAGTTTACAAATTTCTCTCTGCAACTCCTTCCCCTCTGAACTCCTCCCCTAGCTCTGTTGCTGGGGAAGAGGGAATGTGCATTATGTCCTCACTGCACAGTTGTAAAGAAAGACTGGGTGCTGGCCACAGTCTCTACAGATACAGAGAGGAAATACTATTGTATTGTTCTTTAAATCCTGAGACTCCTGGACAGTCTTCCTTTTCTTCAACTTTCAAAGTGTTTTGTCCGTTGTTTTAGAAAATTTGGTTCTATGGTTCTTTTCTATTTTGTTGTGTTAGTTTCTTAAATGAGTATGGGGGGATGTATTTTTATTATATCTGGAATCAGAAGCCCAATGAGATCTTTTGATGCACTGATTTGACATCTTTAAAAGTTGGTTAATTTTTCTCTTAGTATTCCTTAACATATTCTCTGTCCCGTGTTTTTTGTTTTGTTTTTTTTTTTTTTTTTCTCTGCTCTACTTTGGGACTCCAATTACACATGTTATTTCTTCTTAACCATATTCACTATATCTTTTATTCTCTTCTTTGCATTTTCCCCTCCTTTTTTGATTTTTCTTCTGGCCTATTATCTACTTTATTCTCGCTTCTTATATATCAAGTTCTATGTTAAGCAAGTCCATTGAGTTCTTAATTTCTGATATTGTATTTTCAGTTCCAGGAGTTCTGCTTGGTTCTTTTATTTTAAAAAACTAATTTCCAGTTCTATGCCAAAATTCTCAGTCTTATCTTTTATCACCTAAAACTCTATTATCTGAAGTCCTTTTGAGTGTTTTTCTAACATATATATTGTCTAGTTTCTTGTGTCTGGTGATTTTTTATTGACTACTAGACAATGCATGTGAACAAATTGTAAAGATAATTTGAGACTTAGAGTAATGTTATATTTTTCCATGAAGGATGCAAACTTGTTTCTTCCGGGTGTCTAGAGGTGCTGATGATTCCATATGACATAGTCTAGTTTTAGGGATTAATATGTGTTGAGCTGTTTTCATCCATGCCAGAGGTTTTGTTTACAGTTCACCCCTTCTTTAAAAATGTAGCTTCCCAGGGTCCTGTCACAATGTGTGTGGATTTTATCATGACCCTATCTATGATAGACCTTGAACTCACATCTTATATCCCTTGGTTCATGAGGATCTCAAGATTTGTTGGGCTGTCAGCAGTCTTTCCTACAACTGGCAAGTGATCTTGGAGCAAGCATGGGACTGTCTCTTCCTAAATCCTGGCCCTGTCATCCTTTCTTTCTTGTTAATTTTTTGATACCTTTAAGCAAAACAAACAAAAAACAAAAAACCCAAAAAAACAAAAAACTTCTTCTCAATCATTTTTTTGTTTTCATGAACAGGTGTTTAGTATGAATTGCCTAGTGAATTAGTCAGAGTTTTCTCCAGAGAAATAGAACAAATAGAATAGAAAGATTGAGAGAGAGAAGAGAGAGCGGAAAGAGACTTATTTTAGGAATCGGCCCATGTGGTTATGCAAACTGGAGAACAAGGAAAACCAGTTGGTATAATTCAGTTTGAGACAAAAGACCTGAGAACCTGGAGAGTTGATGGTGTAAGTCCCCAAATCCGAAGGCTTGAGAACCAGGAGCTCTGATGTCTGAGGGCAGGAAAAGACAGTCATCCCAGCTCAAGAAGAAAGAATAAAAATGTACCTATCCTCAAAGTTTTTTGTTCTGTTTGTCCCTCAATGGTTTGGATGATGCCCACACATGCTGGGGAGGACAGAGTTCACAGATTTTTTATATAAATCCTACTTAGAATTATCAGAATTATTTTTTCTTTATCTCTTAATACCTATTATTGCACACAAAACCTTAGAAAGCATACATTTAAATATGGGGCGCCTGGGTGGCTCAGTCGGTTGAGCATCTGACTTTGGCTCAGGTCATGATCTCGCGGTCTGTGAGTTCCAGCCCCAAGTCGGGCTCAATGCTGACAGCTCAGATCCTGGAGCCTGCTTTGGATTCTGTGTTTCCCTCTCTCTCTGCCCCTCCCCTGCTCATGCTCTGTCTCTCTCTCTGTCAAAAATAAATAAACATTAAAAAATTTTTTTTAATAAAATATACATCTACAATGGTTGAGTATATGGGTTTGCTAAGAGAAAACTACTTCTACAATCACAAAATGGAAAAATGTAGGATCTGACCATGTGATTAACTTCATCAAAACAAAGACTCAGTATTTATATTCTTTCAAAATTTCACTCACTTTTGTTTTCTCAAAATACTACCTATTACCTGATGACTTCTACACATTTATATCTAGCCCCTGATTCTAATCTACAATTTCTAATTTATATAGTATATATAACAATGCTTCCATTATTCCTTCTAGTTATCTCTATTTTAGCACTTATTCACTTATTCTTTATGGTCCCCCACCCAAACTGCAGAACAGCTTCTTTATCTCTGTGTAGTACTTATGCTCAAGTCATACATTTATGTTGTGTTAAATGAATAAACTACCATGTTCAAACAGCAAAGCAGAGAGAAGATTCTATCATATAATTCTTTATATACATTTTACGAAATATATATGAAATATATATAAGCCACACCTTAGTTCCTCATACATCAGCTTTATCACAACTTTTCTCTTGGTCTCAATGAGAAAAGAGGAAACATTTACTGCCTCCATCTGTACAACATCTCTTCTAGGACATAAAGATTTATTAAGTACGATTTCTTCTTTAGCTCTCCCTGGCTTCCCTGGTTTTCCTTTATGACCTACTTCCCAAACTTTTAATCACTTCCATTACCTTCTCAGAGACATTTTCCAAGCTATTCTCATCTCTATATCTGCAATAAACTGCACATTCATAGAGTGGAACAAATACTCCAAGTGCTTTTGAAAAAATCCAGTTGGTCAAAGAAGCTAGGGAAAGAGCAAGAAGAGACTGAATTGAGGTTAACTTCAGGGAGATTTACAAAGCTTTACTCACATATCTTGGTCTCATAAATAGATCAGTCAAAGGTTCCAAAACACTCACTCAGAGCCCCTTTCTCCTGCAAATCTACCATTGAAGCCATGCTACTAAATGCTAATGGACTTTCCAGTGGCTCCTTTACTTACCAGTCAAGTTCCACATGTAAGGCACAACCTTGGCCCTGAAATTATGACATTCATTCAGCACTTGATGAATATTAGGTGAACGTTCTATGGTATGGTGAAGCTACTACATAAATATTGTCATTGCTATAAATAACTTACTATCACAGAAGAAATAAGGATATTTTCTTGAGGACGTAGTACAAAAATGATAAATGAGGGAAGTTGGTGAGAAAAGCATTTTTCTTGGCCTGTGGTCAAAAAAACAAAGCTTTAAACAATCGCAGGGAACTTTCTCGAGATGTGTGCTGAGAAGCAAATTCAGCTAAATATAAATCAAAGGAGTTCTCTTTATTGTAATTCAAGGATGCCACATTATAGGAAGCAAGGGAGATTGCCAGAGGAAGAAACAAATATTTCCTCCCCAATAAAGAGATCTTTGAAAAGCATGGGTTTTTCACTTCCATCTTCACAATTCTTTGATGCCCACAGAGAGTCACGTCATGGCCCGCAGGGAGGCGTGGTGGAGCTCTGGCTAAGAGGTTCGTGAGAACACCGCTATACGGTTAAGTACCACTGAGTTAAAGCTCCAGCTTCACTATCATTTGTGTGCAACTCAGTCACTTATTCTACTTGTGACTTAGTTGACTCATTTCTAAGAGGAATATAGTAATAGCTGGGAATGCCACATTGTAATCAGTGCTTAGTACAGTACTTAACCCAGAACAAATATTAAGTAAATGTTATCTTTGCCGTAGTGTTGTTATGAGATATTTTTCAAAATCCATTCCCATAACATGTATAGCTTTCTGGTTGGCCCTAGCTTATTTTATTAACTCATTACCAGTCACCCATCACTGTTTGAGCTGGTCTGGGAAACTCGAAACATTTCTCGATCGTGGTGACTTTTTCCTTACGTACTTCCATATACATGCTCTTTCCACACATTTGGTCTCATAAATTTTCATTCCTTATTTCTGATGCTGTTCCAACTTTTCTTCTTCATTTCTTTCCTTAGTCATAAGTAGGTACATTTAAGTTCTCTCCATTTTCTGTTATTCTAGGTCTTTATTCTTTTTTTTTTTTTTACATGATACTTCTTACATTCTTTGCATGATTTTTCCCTAGTAAAATGTGAATTCTTCAAAGACAGGGACTATGTGTTACTTATTATTGGGTCTCACAGAACCTAACACTCTTCCAGACACATAGAAAACACTTTAATAAGGGGAGCCTGTGTGGTTCAGTCAGTTAATCATGTTTCGGCTCGGTCATGATCTCACTTTGTGAGGTCGAGCCCCATGTCTGGCTCTATGCTGGTAACATGGAGCCTGCTTGGGATTCTCTTTCTGTCCCTCTCTCTCTGTCCCTTCCCTGCTCTCTTTCTTTTTCTCAAAAATAAATAAATAAAAACTTTTTAAAAATTAAAAAAAAAACAGTAAGTGTTTAGCACATGAATGAATTATATATAATACAACATGGCAAAGCTAAAGTATAAAATAATAGAAAAATTAAAAATAGAAAACCAATAATTAAGAATCACATAAAATAAAATAGAAAAAGTGTCAATGATAAGGGTTCATTTTTATTTGGTGCCAAGAACTCTAAGATAATAAAAATCTTGGTGACACACTGAAAATAATTGCATTTTTAAAATTAAATATGATACCAAACATTTATATTGTACTCCAAAGTATAAACAAATATAAAAGTACAAGAGAGTTGGGGCACAGTCGGTTCAGCATCCGACTTCAGCTCAGGCCATGATCTCACAGTTTGTGAGTTCAAGCAAGCCCTGCATCGGGCTCTGTGCTGACAGCTCAGAGCCTGGAGCCTGATTCCAATTCTGTGTCTCCCTGTCTCTCTGCCCCCTGCCCTGCTCACACTCTGTCTCTCTCAAAAAGTGAATAAACATTAAAAAAAAGAAAAAAAAGAAAAAAAAGTACAAGAGAGTAGTACCCCAATATGATAGTAACCCCATATGTCTATGGTGAAAGAATTAGAAGTGACTTATATTTTATATTTTTCTGTAGTTCTAAAATACGTAAAAAAATATTTATTATTATTATATGTAGAAAAGACTAATATACCTTTTTATCCTTTGATAATGCTATATGATGAGAAATGCATTAGGACCTATTTAAGCACTATATTCAGGAATTTTCAATTGGTTAAAATATGTGAATCATTAAAGGTTCAAATTCTTTTTACACTATTTTTTTCCAAACTTGGAAAAAATATATGTATATCTACTTAAAACTGTAAATTAAAAACATAAAATAAACTGTACGTGACCCTGTCTATGATATTTTTTCTTATATCACAGTGTGTGATACAAACCCCCCGCTGCTCACCCTATAAACATACACATTTAATGGGCAAGAGGCCTGGGAAGACAGATACAGCCCAAAATCATCTTCCCAACAGGAAAACAACATAATTCAAAAAAGCCTTATCTTCTTCATAGTCTTTAAATTGAATTTTTGATCCATCAGGGAAATTGCAAGTCGTAGTCCTTTATGTATATAGATAAAAAGGCTGGAACTCAGAGAGAGAAGATGTGCTCAGTCACTTAGCTAGTTAGTGCTGCAGTTAAAACTAACTTCACAACCCGTGACTCTCACCACTTACCCAACATCATTGAATGATAGAAATAAAGAGGGATTTTAGAAAGCTTCCCCTACAATGATCTCATCTTACAAAGGGATAACTGAGGATTGAAGTAACCCAGTATGTTCCTCTAGATCACAGAGCTTTCTAGAACTGGGCTGGAATGACCAGCCAGGACTCCTATATCCCAGTCATTACATTTTTCCAGAAAAGCAAGAAGTTAGTCCAGCTCTCACCTATGCCACAGTTATTACCAGCAGTATTGGAGTAAAACCTGACCCAACACTTGCATATTATTGAAATATCAACTGAGGTCTAACTTTGTTCTACCAGGGAAGAAAAATAACTATCGATCAAGCATAAGAGTACATCATTTCTTAATTGTGTTCAATCTTGTTTACAGAATCTCTCTGAGGTTCTTATCCATTGTATTCCTTTTCCTATGGAACAGTGATCTATGACAAAGCCAATAAAAAGATTAAAACTCCCAATTCACATAGAGCCTTGACTAGATATGTGTCGGTGTGTGTGTGTGTGTGTGTGTGTGTGTGTGTCTTACATATATATTTTCTTAAAATCTTGAAAGCTGCAAAATGTAAAGCATTTTTTGCTTATTTTAAATCTTGATAGATAGGCTAATGTGGCCATTTGACTTATTCTTTACATTACCAAGAAAGGATGACGTGCCTGGAAGAAGCTGTGGCCCATGTGGCTAAGCCTGCATTTCTGCAAAAACACAGCAGGATGTGCCCTATAGTATAGTGGAAAGTAAATGATGTAAAAGATAGAGGACCTGAGGGGCGCCTGGGTGGCTCAGTCGGTTAAGCATTTGACTTCGGCTCAGGTCATGATCTCACAGTCAGTGAGTTAAAGCCCCATGTCAGGCTCTGTGCTGACAGCTCAGAGCCTGGAGCCTGCTTCAGATTCTGTGTCTCCCTCTCTCTCTGACCCTCCCCTGTTCATGCTCTGTCTCTCTCTGTCTCAAAAGTAAATAAACATTAAAAACAAATAATAAAAAAATAAAAAGATAGTTATATTTCTTCCCCAGATTAGCTTAAGTATCCTGAACAAGTTCTTTTATGATTCTGGATATCAATCTTCATTTGTTTGATAAAAGAATTCATGGGAATTTATCATTTTTTTTAACCCCTGGTAATCCCCAAACCTTTCCACTGGGGCTCTTTCTAATAGGCTGTCCAGATGTTTATCAAAAACCTTTGAATCTTAAGCAAGTGGTGCAAAGATAGAAAGTGAGGTTGGAAGCCAAACACATCGAGGAGGCAGTGGTCGATGGAGAACCAGCCTGTAGTGGGCACAGTTCCTGCCTAAAATCTGGGGCCCCTGTATTTGCCATATTCCAATGCCCTGCCTGTGCTGAGAACCCTGAATACATAACCAGAAAACTTCCTTCTGGCTTCAGAGACAAACTAGTTGGAATCGATTATTACTATGATATAGGACTGGATATTTGTAATTAAGCAGCAATTTTAGGAAATCAGTTTCACAGAGAAAAGGGTATTCAATAAACTAATGTCTATCCATTCAAAGACAAACTCCTGTTAAATGTTAATTGTGTTTTGTTGAAATGGAAAGATGCAAAAAGCATTCAATTTGATTTTAGAACCTACTTTTGTGTTTATATCATCATCTCTGCCATTATTCACCTGAAAACCTGTTGCCCTTAAGAATATATTAACTTCAGATCATGTCTCTGACCTGCTAAATACCCTGCCAATTGATTTCCAGTGCAATCAGAATAAATTCTTCCTATGGTCATGGAGTCACTCTGGGGTCTGGGCTTTGCCTGTCTATAGCTCAAACTTTATCACTGTTCATTCACTTCAGTGTTCATTATGCTCCCAGCTCACAGGTCTTTTGGTCCCTTAAACACAGTAAGCCTTTTACCACCTTAGAAACTTTGTGCTAGCACCCTTTGCCCCGAACGCTGTTCCCCCAGATTTTTGCCTAGCTGATTCCTTCCAATCATCCAGGTCCATGTACAAATTTTACATTCTCAGGGAATCTTCCCTTGTTTATCCCATTAATTTAACATTCCCTCCCTGCTTACTATTGAATTTCTATCACATCATCCTTTTTAATTTTGTCTACAATTCTTATTACCCAATTAAAGTTATTTGAATTACGTGTTTATTCACTTATTTACAAGTTTGTTTTCCCACTCAACACGTGGTAAGCTCCTTGAGGGCAAGACCTTATCTTTCTTGTCCATCTGAGTATCTGCAGGACTTAGAGTAGAGCTTTTCACAAAGTAGAGGCTAGATCACTGGCACTAGATAAACGAACAAATGAACATTGTTCATATACATCTGTTAACCAGAAATGCAAAATAGAATGTATTAATACTCTTTCACTTGAGTCTTTTCCAAATGTACCAAATATTTATCATCATTAAAGCTTGTGGCTCCAGGAGTAGGAATTAATGCATGTGACACTGTCTGTGATATCAGTGGTTTGGAGGTCATAGATCTCTTGATCTACTTACCAAAACACATGAGTAGAAAAAGCAAATGATAGAGGATGAGAGCAGGAAGGAAAACCCAGAGTTCTCCTCGGTCTTCTTTTCCAGCTTGTTACTACTTCCAATGACCTCTCTTCTGAACTTATGCCCACAGTATCAGGTTTTGTTTGTTTTTCTGTTTCTTGCCGAATTCTGTCTAACATCCTTTTTCTTTCTGCAATATGCCAAACAACTAATTCTGAATTACTTTTTCCACTCTGTAGCTCACTGTTTTGCATCATGAAAGGAGGCTTAGCCGGATAGTACAATCAAAGGACTACTCACATAATTAGAAAAAAGCTCTGCTTTCTTAATTTAAAAAAAAAAAAAAAAAAGAGGGAATAAATTTTCTGTCATTCTTTGCTTGCATACATGTCTTGTCCCCTGATGCTCAGTAAAGCTGAATTTTCAAATTTGTAACACTTCTTCAGGTCTCTGGGTTTGATTAATAATAATTGTCAGTCCATTAAAATGGATCATGATGATTCCCAAGGAATTGGTTGTTAACATAATTAACAGCTGGGTTTACTTTCAAGACATTAATCAAAAGAGCAAGTTGCTGGAAATGACCAGGTTCTCACAAATGTTGCTAATTAACAAAGGCATTGAAGTTGTGTGACAATGATTCCTGACGCTGTTATCTGCATGATTGTATCACAGCTTTAAATACCCCCAATGTGATATGTTTTCTCAAGTGTTATTAAGCCGACAGGCATTTGAATGAATTTAATTAAAAGAAACAGACTCTAGATTTTGATGTTTACTTTTGGACAGAATGGAGTTAAAAAATTTGCAGAATGGCCATGATACATAATATGTAATATTTTCCATTCATAAATAGGAAACAAATTTTATATATGCTGAGTATCCCTGTATAGTTTCAATGTAGCCTAACTAGCTCTATCATAAAAATAATACTTCTTGGAGAAGCAGGATGCATTCTACCATTATCTGCTCATATCACATAATATTATATCTGTAAATAATGAAAGCAATACCTGACACACACTAAAGAAGGAAAAAAAGTACAAAGAGAATTTAAAACAATCACCCTAATAACTACCAATAAAGTGAAACCCCTCTTGACATTTTGGAGTATTTGCTTTCAATATCTTCATGGGCCTAAACTATTTTGTTTATGTTGCTATAATTATGATCTGTATGCAATTTTATGTCCTGCTTTCTTTCATAACATTGCCACATGACTGTTCTCTGTTAGAAAATTGATAAAATAACATCTTAATTGGTACATTTATTCCACCAAAAGGATATTTTACATTTACTTAACAATTCCCCTAGGGTTAGAGTCATAAATTTCACTTTTAAATACAACACTGTAATAAATGTCAGTGAAGTAACTATTTTAGGTGCTTTTGTTTCTGGATCAGGAACCAGGATTACTTACCTCTATTCCTGGTAACATTGCCAGATTTAACAAATAAAAATACAAGACCCCCCAATTAAATTTGAATTTCATATAAATAATGATTTTTTTCAACTTTATTTATTTTGAGCGAGAGAGAGCGAGTGGGGGAGGGGCAGAGAGGGAGAGAGAGAGAATCCCAGGTAGGCTCTGCTCTGTCAGCACAGAGCGTGTGCTGACATTTTTCAATTTATTTTTGAGAGAATGATTTTTTGAATTTATTTTTGAGAGAAAGAGAGACACAGTGTGAGCAGGGGAGGGGCAGAGATAGAGGAAGATACAAAATCTGAACCAGGCTCCAGGCTGTCGGCACAGAGCCCAACACAGGGCTGGAACTCACAGACTGAGATCATGACCTGAGCCAAAGTCAGACGCTTAACTGACTGAGCCACCCAGGTGCCCCAGTAATGATTTTTTAAAATGTCCCTGTGCCCCACGTAATATTTAACATTTACTGAACATGCATAGGTCATACTTAGACGAAAAAAATTATTTTTTGTCTGAAATTCAAATTTATTGGGACATCCTGTATGTTCCCTGGCAACTTTCAATCAAGGTGTTTCTTCCATATTGTGGTAGGCCAGATAATGGCCCCTCACAGATATCTATGTCCTAATCCCCAGAACCCGTGAGATTACATGGCAAAGGAGACTAATGTTGCAGAAGGAATTCAGGCTGCCAACCAGCTGATGTCAATATGGGGAGACTGTCTAGGTGGCCCAAGGTAATCACAAGTGTTCTTGTAAGTGAAAGATGGAGACAAAAGAGATAACCAGAGAGATGGAAGTATAAGCCGTTCAGCTCAACATTGCTGGCACTGAAGATGAACGAAAGGGCCATGAGACAAGGAAAGTGGGCAGCCTCTAAAAGCTGGAAAAAGCAAGAAAGTGTATTCTCCCCTACAGCTTCAAGTAAGAAATTCAGCCCTTCTGACATTTTGATTTTAGCCCAGTGAGGACTTGTTGGATTTCTGATCTCCAGAACTATAAGGTAATCAGTTTGTGTTGTTTCTCAGACACTAAGCATGCAGTATGCTATTTTTAATAGCAGCTACAGGAAAGTAATACCCATGCTTTCATGAAGACATTGATGGTCACTGAGCAATAGGGTAGGCTGGACCCCTTTATTTTCATATTGTGATAATTTTACAAAAGAGTTTCAGAAATTTGAACCAAGACCTAGAGAACGCCCCTCAGGGAAGCTCAAGAGGCCAGACACCTTCCTACTACCACTCTCCGTTCTTTCACATTTAGCCAACCTGGGAACACTACACAGAGTGCCTTAGATCTTGGAAAGCTGACATTGTTTTGTTCTTTTGTTAGTGATTGCATGTGAATGGCTTGAGAAGCAAAGAGGCTTTTTAATTCAAGCAATCAGCATCTTACAGCATTAGTCATGAAATGAACTCAAATCAAAAGATTCCACTTGGGAGTCAAGCTACAGAGTAAATCAAAGACAGCTGAGATGGGCAAATGTTCCTCACAACAAATTTTCTCAATCTGGGTTGATGGGGGGGGCCAATCGCCAGAACAAGTTTGCAGGTATTCAATATGAAAACCTAATTGCTAAATTCACCAAATTTACACATATTTATTCTTATGAAGGAAGATGTTTCTTTGCTACATGGCTGTGAAATACAAAGGAGACAACTCATTGAATGCTGTAGTCATTTTGCTTTTCTGGGAATGCCTCCCAGTTCACAAGTTTGTAATTAGGGGAGGGAGGATTTTATAGGCCATTTAAAATGTGCATGTTTCACAGAGAGTTCACATCAAATCAAACTTGGAGATGTCATGGTTAAGACAGGGCCCTCAAACTTAAGAAGTTCAAAGCCTATAGTGGAGAGAGGCTCATAAACAAAAACTACACAATGTGATAGATGTTCATACAGAGGAATGCACAGGAAGCTGGGGGGGGGGGCATCCAGAGGCAGTAATCAATGCCCAGAGGCTTCCATGAGAAGGTAAAGCTTAACATGCCAGCTGAAGGATGAGCAGGGATTTTTCAGGCACTCCTGTACTGTATGTAGGTTTTCGTGCTGAGGAGGTGGAGATGATTTTTTTTTTTAATGAAAGATTAAATATATGAGTTAGTGTGGTCCTGTGCCTATTTACCTAGTTTGCAAGTCACATATGTGTTGTATATATTACAATTCCTTAAAATGGGTTTGATTCTCTTCATTCCTCAAGAATATGTCTCTCGTGGCTACTCTTTGTTGAGCATTTCAAGGTCAGTGTGTTAGGCAATTTGTTTCAGACTCAGGATAGCCCTACAAATTTAATTGTCTCATAGATCTGCATCTGACTTGGAACACAGGGTGGCTTTTGGTGCTCTTTACTGAGCTGGGGAACACAAGGAGTAGAGTGAGCCTCTTGCAGAATATGGTCTAAGTTTGGCAAATATCGAACATGAGGATTCTGCTAAACTATGGGCAGTGTCTAAAAGTCTACTTTATGTGTGCGTCTGGATCTTTGAAGTCAAGTTTGGGCAGGAAATACTGACTTGGGAATCATTGGGAATACATGGCAATTAAAGCCCAGAGAATGCCTGAGATGGTCTAGAGAGAAGGAACATCAAGAGAAGAGATCCAAAGAGAACACCAGTGGGGAATAACAATATTTAAGAGAAACAGATATTAAAGGTTAATAGTAATCAAGAGAAGAGTCATCAAAGAGGTGGGGGGGTGGTGGTGGAAAAAGTCAGAATGATGGTTTAGGGGCACCTACGTACCTCAGTTGGTTGAGCGTCCAACTTCAGCTCAGGTCATGATCTCGTGGTTTGTGAATGCAAGCCCTGCATTGGGCTCACTGCTCTCAGTGCAGAGCCCACTTTATATCCTCTACTTATTTATATATTTATATATTTATAATATATATTATATAAAATAATATTTATACATAAACATTAAAAAATATTTTTTAAAAAAAGAATGATGGTTTAACCAGCATGGCAGAAAATTTCTGTATATTTAGGTGAAATAGAGCAATATCTGAGCAATATCTATTGGATTTTTTTAATATAATTTATTGTCAAATTGGTTTCTATACAACACCCAGTGCTCATCCCAACAAGTGCCCTCCTCAATGCCCATCACCCACTTGCCCCTCTCCACCACCCCCCATCAACCCTCAGTTTGTTCCCTGTACTTATTGGATTTTGCAACAAGGTCATTTATAGTGATTTTGCTAAAAATAAATTCAGAGTTGTGTGGTGGAAACAGAAGGCAGACTGAAATATGACTAGTCAATAGAAAATAAAGAAATAGATTTAGGGCATACAACTTTAGTAAGGAGTTGGACAAAAAGGAAGAAAGAAGGACAATGAGAGAACATGAATGAGCAATGGTATCTAGATGAGGACATAGAATTAGAAAATGTAACTTGTTTTTAACAAGAGAGGCTTGGGTATATTGACATAATAGAAAGGAGTCAGAAGCGTGGGCATATATAATTAAGGGCTTTTCTGGTTGCAAGTGACAATGACCCATAGTAAACAACTTTAGGAAGAAAATTTAAACACCATCACAAACTGTGACATCCAGGGATGGGGCTAACTCAGTGAATCTAGGGATCCAAATGATGTCATTTCACATTCCACAAAAAATAAGAGAAATTCTCTCAGTCTGCATCAGCACGTACAATCCTAGAGAAGGACTTTGGCCAGACTGCACTCACCTGTCCATCTCTGGGCCACTAGCTATGACTAGGAGATTGTGAAATATAATTGTCTAAGCCTGCAACATGGACCACTCTAGGAGGCTGGGTCTATGACTTGGAACTCCATGGGAACAATTAGAGATGCTGAAAGAATTGCTCTCAGTACAATAGCTGATGTCCCCAGGAGGACGAAAATGGGGAAGTTTGGCAGGAGACATCCAACACAGAAGTCAAAGATACAGGTTAGGGAAATACTGATTCAATAGAGGAAGACCTCAATCAGCTTCAGACAGGAAGTGGCACATCCCTGTCTTGTCACTTCAGAGACAAGTCCTCCCTATCTGTCCCACCTGACATCCCTGGATCCTCTGAGTAGGTTTCTATCCCTCCATTTGCTTTTATCATCTTCCTGATACCAGACATTCTCTAAATTTATCCTACCTATTAATTTGCTTGCATGTGACTAGGCCAGCTTTTCTGCTTTTCAAATGCAAACTCCCTTATGTCAGTGGCCCTATTTATCCTATGTAGTATTCTCTCTCTGCCACCTAAAATCTGAAATAGCACCTAGCAGGTATTTAACACTCAATTATTTGCTGAATTAAAGAAGAGATAGGGAGGGAGAGAGAGAGTGAGGGAGAGTGGGAGAATACTATTTGAGTATACACAACAGCTTCTGGCCATAGTAAATACGATCAATGTGTGTGTGTGCATTTTTCTTAATAACAAGTAGGATATCATAATCATGTGTGTGTGTGTGTGTGTGTGTGTGTACCCAGACTGTTTTTCACTTAAAACCTATCATCGTCTCTGGGTCAACATATACAAAATAGCAGAGGTGGTGAGCTAAAAAGGTAAAATATTGGGGCACCTGGGTGGATCAGTTGGTTAAGCATGTGACTGTTGGTTTCAGCTCAGGTCATGATCTCACAGCTCCTGAGATGGAGCCCCATGTCAGGCACCCACTGAGCATGAAGCCTGCTTAGGATTCTCTCTCTCTCTCTCTCTCTCTCTCTCTGCCTGTCCCCCACTCACACTCTCTAAATAAAAAATAAAATAAAATAAAATAAAATAAAATAAAATAAAATAAAATAAAATAAAATAGTAAAATATTCCTGCCGAGAAGGCAGCACATTAATAGACTTTGCTGCTGCTTGTTGGCTTAGTTTTGCTGCACGGAACCACACTAAAAGATGCAGAAATCTTCATTTTCCTACAAAGAAGATAGGGAATGTGCTCAAAAACCCATCACAAGCACATACATGAAACATCTAGGTGTAATTAATCGAAAGTCTCTCTAAAGTTAAACCATAGTTTGTATGAAGAAACCTTTCAGAATTTCTTGGATCAGAATGTTCCCCAAATATCTCCATAGTGAAACAGAATAAAACTGCCTTTCAATGAAAGTTTTGGCAACAGGATACCCTCTTGTGTCCAAGTCAGCAATGAGTGAGCTGTAAGTTTAACACATGTGGAAACAATACATTAGGTGAACTTGCAAAAGGACATTTGACAGCCATTCTCTTTGAATATCTTGTAAGAGGAAAATTGTTATAAAAAGAGATAAAAACCACAATTGTCTGGTTTCACTTAATTCTCTTGGAGAAGTTTGATTGATAATATAGGTCATAGACAAACATATATACAAAAGCTTTTCATAACGAACATCACTGACGCTTCTTCATATGTGCATGATCATGGATGTCATTGTATATGTACACAAAGTCACGGGTATTTCAGAAAAATTCCTGAAATATGGGTTCATCAGATAATGCAGTAGTTCCAGGATTCATTTGCAAAGCAAGCCATCTAGTAATCTTGTATATGTTTCAGCAATAAACATGGAGGGAAAAGAAATTCTCTAATACCCAGATTTTCATATGATATGATACATACAGATCAAGGTGAATGTTTTAATGTTCAAGGAATAGAAATAGAATAAGAATGATAGGCCAGTCCAAATCAAGGAAGAATTATTTTCTTGTCTATAATAAGTGAGGATAGTTAGAAAAATCAAATTCTTACTCTTGAATGTCTGTGAAGGGCATTATAACGATTGGGGTGGTAAGTAAGGAGGAAGTGAGGAAGGATATATTAGAGTAATAAAGTCCCAGAAGGATGCTAGGCTATTTTTCACTTAAAACTTATCATCATCTTACTCTGAGGATAAGTTTTAGGATGCTAGGCAGTCTGTCTTTGCTCAGGTTTCTACAGACGTTAGAAGGAGACTAGCACCATGGCGTTAACTTATCTATGCAATTATTTGTTCATTTCTTTGTTAAATCTGCATTAAGTGAGATCTGGTATCAGGCACTGTGCTATTTGCTTGATTTAAAAAGATGAAAAATCTCAGTGTTCATCTTCAAGGAGCCCATGTTTTTGTTTCATTTGGGATGAGGCAGTCTGTTGATGAAGACTTTTTTACAATATAGAGGATGATTCCCACTCAGTACATCTTTTGATCCGGGCAAGAAGGGTCTTTTCCCTGTGTCCCTTTCTTTAGAACCCCTAACATATCACTAACAGAAAAGGGTAAATATATTTATTAAAGAACTCATGGATGCTTCTGTGGCTTGGGGTGCAGTACTTAGCACATTGAAACACAAACTAGAAACCCTAAACATCTGCTGTCATGACTGACCCTGTTTAGGCCCTAGAGAAATAGTTCTTCACTCCTCTGCCCCTATGTCCTTAAAATGAAAGACAACCACATCTGAATTCTGTAAAGGGCTGTAGTTGTCATGGCTCTGATGTCTGAGATGAATGCTGCTTTTGAATTCAGGGAAGACTTACAATGCAGTGCTTAAATAAGAGCAAAGACAAATTTGCTAACTGGTCAAATTCTTTATCTGAGATAGCATGGATATAATAAATTCTTTCATATCAAAATGTCCATCTTTTGTATATCCCAGTGGTCCAATACATGTTTCATGGATCCATATGTGTTATATATATATATAATACATAATACAGTGTTATGTATTTATATTAGTATTATTATAAAATATGTAGAAATTCATTTCAAGTTAAAAATTAGAATTTCAGCTTTGTTTAATTTAAAATTTGCTATTAACTTTTGTATTTAGCCTTTTAATTTTTTTTAGTATTTTAGAACAATTATTTTTGAAAAACATAAAATTTAATTTTCAGTTTTTACAGCTAAGTTTTATTTTTAGTTAATATATATTCAGATTGTTGACATCTTAAATACAGTTCCATTTTACTTTCATCGGTTAAATATCTGTAGTTGAACACGCATTATATGAAGTTATTGTGTATAGCAACACACTGATTTTACTGAAGTAAAAATCTAGGATTTTATGTACATTTCCACTGCTTTTTGCTATTCTTCCAGATACCTCCAGAACATCATTAGATTATCTACACATTTTCAATAATGCATTCATTTTTAATATTTTCCTAAATTTCATTTATATAAAAACAATAGCCTTAAGCATATCAAAGTAAACAAGTAGATATTTCTGTTAATGCATGTTAAAGCGATACTTCTGTTAATACTTGTTAAAGTGATATTTCTGTTAGTACTTGCTAAAGTGATATTGAGACATTCATTAGTGTGGGCCCCAATTTATACTTTTGTCCCAAGCTATGCAAATGCTACACACTGACTTGTTCAGATTTCTCTATTTGTTAATTTAATGAATACTGAGGGAATATATTATGCCATACAGGCAATGTCTTATGCCATGGAGGATATGTAATGAGAAATAAAATAAATAGGGACCCTTCCTGAAAATATATAATCATTTGATAAGAAACAGTGGCAATTAATCAGGCAATGGTCAGCAGTGCAGTGCTGTGATATGAGGACTACCGTTTAGTGCACTCCAGGTGCATAGTGGGTACATGCTGGGGGGAGGTTGAGGGAAGGTTTTCCAGAGTAAACTGTGAAATGTAGACTAAAGGACAAGTTCAGAGAGCTAAGGAATAAGAGGAAGTGAAAATATACCCTTCTAGATGGAAGGGAAATCATGGCAGAGACCTGGTTGCAAGAAACAACTCTTTCTAGAAGAAAAAATAGAAAAATACTCATTTATTTTTAGGTATAATATCTGTACAACTTTTCACCCACTTCATACCATCACTCTGATTTGATAGGAAAGGATGAAAATCTCAAATAGCAATGTTCTATAATGAAAACTATATCAATAATACTCGCTAACTCCTACCTAGTGTTTACTAAATGCCAAAGCTTTATGGGTGAACATTTTTCATACCCTAACTTATTTAACCATTATAACATCTCTAAGAGGTAGGGACTATTATTTTTACCCCTTTTACTAGCAGAGAAACTAAGTCATAAAATGATTGTCACTTGTTTAAGATTCTTCAGCTAATAAGATGCAGAGTCAGAATGATTTAGAACTAGGCAATCTTCTCCAAATAATAACAATATTATATTCAATAATGTTTATATAGCATATAACATATAATAATATGCTTATGTATTATTATAAATATAAGTTTAATATTTTTATTATTGAGAGGGCACGCACCAGACCTGTGCTAAGTACTTTAAATTTATTATCATACTTATCCTTCATAAGTACAATGGTTATCACCTTTCTGTGGATAACATTAAGCCTTGGAGACACTAAGTAGTTTATCCACAATCATATAGTTAGGAGGTCGTATAGCTGTAAATCAAAGCCACTTATTCTGATCATAGCCAGGCTAAGCTGTCATCTAAGGGAAAACCATTTGTTAAGTATTCTTTGGAGTATGATTATATAGAATTATAGAGGTTTCTCAGAAAATTCTCAAAGGACTTCAAATTTTATGGTATGACATTTTTCTTAATTTTTTTTCCTAAAAAAATTGGGAAGATGATTTCAAAACAAAATAACTCATAAAAGAAACTATACTCAGATTTTGCTTTTTTATTTCATAATCCAGAGTTAAGAGGCAATATCAAGCCTGATGACACATTTTCTTAAGGGACGATGAAACTGTGGTGTGTTTTTTTCTTTTAATGTGGCCACCATATGTTTTATTTTTAATGGCAATGTTTCTTTCAGATACTTCAGTGAAGTCCTGATAGAAGAATCTCAATGATTTTAAATCTCTTTATTATAAAATGTAGATAAACCACAATTGGTTCAGATCCTTCCCTTCCCATATTTTGTTTTATTTTTCTCTTTCGAATATGGGTCTTTTTTTCATTTCCCATTAGCACTGTTACAGACTGTTCTGAGTTCTGTGGAAAAGTAACAAAAACCTATTTTAATGAGTTTTGGTCAAGTAACTGAATTAATGAATCTTGGTGTCTTTGGGGCCAAGTCTTAGCACATATCCTATTGTTCCTTCAGAACGGGGTTTTTTTTGGCCCAAGGAAATCATACTCTAAAAACAGCCCCCCTACTGTTATGAAATTTATAAGACCCCATCTAATCTAATTTCTCTCTGCCTCTGTCAAATCTGGGATGAATTAGTTTGGGTGATCCAAAATTGTTTCAGCAGGATTACAGATATGCACACACAAAAATACACATTGTGATTTTATATTCTATTATAGCTCATTCACAATTGACAGATGACTTGTTCAGATGCAAAATACAGAACATTTAAACACTTACTCATCATGAGAGCCACTATGAACAAGAAACATTTATTGAACTCTCTTTGTATGTGAAGTGGGATGAAAGGCACTTTAAATCTACCACCTTCTTTTAATATTCCAAAAGTGGATTGCATAGTGATATTATGTCATTAACACTAATGAAGGGGAAGGCCCAGAAAGATTTTAAGAAATATGTCAAGGTTCACACACCTAGAAAGTGACAGTTTTACAGTTAGAACTCAAAAAGTCCAAAGACTGAGCCATCAAGACTTGATGAAAAAAGTTTCTGATGTTTGTAGTCACATTTTCTATAAGTGTATTGTACACACAATATCAGCATTTCCACTTTGGAACTGTCTGTTCCACCCATCAATCTTCCACAAATTGACTATTTTGCTAATACAAGATTTTTTGTTTAGAAAAAAAACTTGAGGCATGTAAAATAAGAGTAAAAATGAAACTGTTGGTGCTATCAAATCCAGCAATAGGTAGACTTCCAAAACCATTTTTGAGCAAATCAGCTATTAAATTTGGTATCATTAGAGCATGGCTAATCTTCTAGTACTTTGACAAAATTGGTATGTATTACTCGTTTGCTATAAACTACATCTATCCTTTTACTGTAGAGGGTATTGCAATCCATGAACCAGTGTTTGACAAAATTGATAATGTTGGTTTTATGAAAATATTTTCTTAAATTTCTAAAAAGAGAGTATACATTTCAGAAATTATGCATCAGAAAAACAATTGATTTCTACAAATTTCTAGAAAAAATGCTAACTAGATGGTTTGTGAAAACTCATAAATAAAAGAGGAATCACAACAAGTCAAAATACCTTTATAAAAAATAATATCAAATTATTCTTATCATTTTGATAATCTAAATGGCTTATTTTTTTAATTTTTATTATTTTTTAATATATGAATTTATTGTCAAATTGGTTTCCATACAACACCCAGTGTTCATCCCCAAAGAAGCCCTCTTCAATACCCATCACCTACCCTCCCCGCCCTCCCACCCCCCATCAACCCTCAGTTTGTTCTCAGTTTTTAAGAGTCTCTTATGCTTTGGCCCTCTCCCACTCTAACCTCTTTTCTAAATGGATTATTTAGTCAGTGGTTCTCTCTCTCTCTCTCTCTCTCTCTCTCTCTTTCATCTATACTTTCTCCTTTTCTTTCACTCCTGCCTCATTCTAGAGGCATCATCTTCAGTCTAGAAATCAACTAAGTTTATCAAGCTATGTTTGGAAGCAGGAAGAATATAGGACTAGTGACAATAATGAGGAAGAATACAAAATGTCATTAATTTTTAGATGCACATTAATCTGAATAAATGGGCACTTAGGTCTTCAGTGCTCTGTAGGGGCTTCTTCCTGCAACATTCTCATTGATACCTTGTATGAAAACAGACTTGTTGCTGCTATTAATCTGAGAAAGATGGTTTATGTTTTGGAAGATTCAGTAAGATCTCACCTGGAGATCTTGAACTGGAAGATGTATTTATCCCTGTTAAATTCCCTCTTACAATCAAATTGCACTATTTAAAAAATGTCAATAGTACAAGTACGTTGGGGAAGAAATTGATAAGTGCAAGTTACATGACATGAGACTTAACTTATGTGACATAACAGTTCATATTAAGTATGAACTCACTCTGTGACATATTGTTTAGAAAGGAGAGGGGAAACCAGTTACATAATTCACAGGCTGTGTTAATACCTTGGGATATCCAAATCAAGAGACTGTATACAATGACTGTACTCTTTAGTAATTAGATTACATTTAGAATCCTGTATTTACTTTGGATGATGCACTTAGATGGGGATAGTAGCGAACTATATTTGTTTAGTCCCTTGGGCATTTACTTAATAGATATCAAATACTTTCTATGTCTCAAGTATGATGCTAGGCACTAGGTTTAATGGTGAGGAAAATACAGTTAATGTCTTCATGAGTCATAATGCCTAACATGTAGAGAGACCAGGCATTGAACATATAAACTAGTAATGAAAAGTCCTTTGTTTGCTCATATGTTACCATATAGGAAGAACATGAGTAAAGAATTATCACAGAATCAGAGGATATATAGAGATAGTATGACTTTAAATAAAAGCTATACAGCATACAAAGTACTGGCCTTTTCAGATTCAGTTTGGGGGGGGGGGGAGGGGAGGGAGGACACCAAAGAAAAGCATTTCCAGAACTGCTAAAAATAGAGAATCATGAGAAGCCTTGAGAGACATTCATGGATATTCAGATGCCAGGGATAAAACAAATGGTGGCTTGAAATAGATCCCTCAAATTACTGCTGATTGAGTTATAAGCCCTGATTTTCAACCACTTCTCACATCAGCAATTCTATATATTATGACCCAGTGTGAACAAAGCAGGAATTGTTTTCCTAAGGAATTTAAATTTGTTCAGCTAGTAAATATTTAAGTACAAAAGGATGATCAGAACATAGTGTCTCAGAAGTTGCTGCGTCAGGACCAGATCTGAGAGATAACAAGCTATCAAAGAAAATAGGATATTTGCCAACTACTGAGGTGGGAAACAGGACCAAACAAAGTTAGAAGTAGATGTGGTCATTTTTTTTCCTAAAAATGTTGATTATTACGTTTCATCAACAACTCTTGAAGGTGGAAAATTACCTCCTCATTCAAGAATATTATAATGTTTACTGAATTCCTTGGAAAGAAATCAAACTATAACTAGTAACAGTATGGATGTCATGTAACTTCAAGACCTTCCAGACCATTCTTTTACCTTAGGCAGCACTTTATTTTTTACCTTGATACTGTCTTTTCTCTTTAAAGCTATATGTTCCTCCAATTCCATGTCTTTTCTTACAGTTTATCCCTTAGGTACCCAGGGCATTTTACTCAAAGTCTGGATTTTGTTGGTTGCATATTCATGGTGTGGTTCAACATATTCCTCTAATCTTTGTATTTGCTTCAAATTGGCTGATCTATCTGGACACTTCATCAGACACAAGTTTGATCCCTGTGGTAAAATTATAGATGGCTTTGTTCTTCCATCATAATGTGTGTGTGTGTGTGTGTGTGTGTGTGTGTGTGTGTGTGTGTTGTTAGCAGTCAGTGATATCCAGTGTTTAGATTCCTTAATTTACTAGGGATAATAAAATGTTGGTATTCCAATTATGAAATTTAATTTTTATTTTTAACAGCCATGAATTTATTTAAAAATCCTTTTATGTATCTGCTATTTGTTTAATCAGTTATACAGTTCATATGAGAAAGAAAAGATAAATGCTTGATTTGTTTGTATCACTTATTCAATTTTAAAGATAAGAAATTGGTTCCCTGTCATCTTTAAGCAGAGATGTTATTTTTTAATCACTATAGACTCATGGATTTAAGTACATTTGATATTTTTAATTTTTTAATGTTTCTTTGTTTTTGAGAGAGAGAGTGTGTGTGTGCACATACAAGCAGTGGAGGGGCAGAGAGAGAGGGAGATAGAGGACCTGAAGTGGGCTCTGTGCTGACAGCAAAGAGCCCGATGTGGAGCTTGAACTTCCAAACCATGAGATCATGACCTGAGCCAAAGTCAGACACTTAACTGACTGAGCCACCCAGGCACCCCATATATTTGATATATTTTAATCTATTACAATTCTTATTCTTACCCTTATTGAAGCTCAATTTTTCCCATCTGTAGTCAGTGATGGTCTCTTCAAGATAGCTTCTTTGCTATCTGGTATGTCAAGATATTTCAGATTCATTGTGCATTTTTTCCTTTAGATTTGAGTTCATCCAGATTTTTCCAAGAAGGGTTAAATTCTTTGAATAAGAAATAATATTCAAAGACTAAAATCTGGGTGCAGAATGCTTACTGCTACTGTATTTTTCATTATCAATAGACAGATAGGTAGGTTGGTAGGTAGGTAGGTAGAGAGATAAAGATATCAGTTGTAATTACTGAAAATTGTTAAACTTTTTTTGCATATGCTATCCCCAATCCTGCTTTTATTATGTGTCTATATCCATATTGTCAGATCACATAGACATTAAACACTTCAGTCTTTCCTTTGTAATTCTTGTTTATTCTGAACTGCATATATAATACATTATATATGAAATATTATATATTTGTTACATAATCAATCTCGAGTTTATTCTTTAGGAAGATCTCAGGTTTTCCCTGAATTATTACATATTAATCAGTTCACTTACGCTCTTCAGTTTTGCTGGAAATAAACTCTGTGATTCACATTTACTTTCATTAAATATCTTAAACATTTTACACTATTTTGTTTTGCCATAAGTGTTGCTGTCAAGAAGTCTGATGATGATCTAATTTTATTTCCCTTATATATCATTTGCTATTGTTATATTGTTTGTTTTTTTTTTTTTTTCATTAACATCCTGAAATTTTACTAGATTACTTGCTGGTGTTATTTTTTCTGAGTTGGTACATAGTATATGCTTTTTATATATAGTTTTATCTATATCTTTTTTCATTTGAGGAAAATTTTCTTCAATTATAGATTTTAATATATTTCCTGTTCTCTTGCTTTGTTTTCCATTCTCTGGGACTCTTGTTGTTTGTAAACTATATCTTTGCTTGTTTTCAATATTTGCCTTTTTCTTGAATCCTTTTAGTTGCTTTCTTTACTTTTAAAAAAAAACATATTTTTTAACCTCTTTTTTTCCTGAAGGCATTATTTATTGTGTTTATTAGCTCTTCATTTCCTTCTAGTTTTGTATTTATTTGTGAAGTAAACTTTTTCTTTAAGTCCTAATTCTTTTTTGACTACTTTCAACTCCTTTCTTGGTTTTTAAAAATTGATTTATGTTGAATTTCAGATCTTGCACCATTTTTAATGTCCTAGCTTTTTGATGCCACATATTTCTTTATTTGGGCTTCTAGTTTTTTTGGACTATAATCTTGTATTATCTGGACCTCTATCTCGTATGCCTTTATTATATCTAGATGTTATTTGCTCTTCATTCTTTTTCCATCTTGTAATAATTTTGTATGACATCTCTCTTGATAAATTTCCCTTGTTCATCTTTATGTGAATTTCCTTTTTTCTAAATTCTTAGAAGAGATATGGTTCAGAGTAGGAAGGAAGATGACAGTGGAGTACGAGGACCCTAGGCTCACCTCATCCCACAAATACAACTGGATAACTATCAAATCTTCCTAAATAGCCCAGCAATCAACCTGAAGATGGAAGAACAAACTCCACAACTAAAAGTAGAGAAGAGGCCACAAGTGGGTAGGAAGGGTGGAGATGTGGCTTGGGACAGAACTGGATCATGGCCACTGAGGTGGGGAGGGAGTCACAGCCATGATGAAGGAGAGAGACAGGCTAACACAAGGAAAATGCATGGAAAAACAGCAAGTGGCTTAAGAAGCAAGAAAGCCCAAAATTCATGAGTTCTTACAACCAGTGGTTTAAAGCCTAGAGTTTTAAAGGTCAGTGGGCTTGGCTCTGGGACAGCTCAGAGGCACCAGGGCTACTCTTGAAGAAAAGGCAGGGAAAATGGCCTGGAAACATACAGTGTGGATGATCTGAAGAGCATCTGGGGCATACACTGAGGTTATTTGCCCATTTTGAAGCACATCCTAGAGAGACAGCATTCACAATGAGACCACTCTGGGAACAAAGAAAATGGCTGGCACCACTGCCCTCTCTGCACAGGGCCACCAGCAACTACCTAAGTTGCTTACACCAAGCCTCACCCCACCCCTACCCCCACAGTCAGTGGAACCACCCCTCCCAGTCGTGCTTACCTCAGGCACAGGGCAGCAGACCCCACCTCCCCCCAAAAAAATTTTTAAAAAATGTGCCCAAATCCCTCCTCACACCACATCTCCCAACCTGGGAGTTTTCTGGAGCTTTTGTTCCAGTGGGGATGGCAACACTTTTTTCACAAGCAGACCAGAGTACACCTAAGTAAAATGCACCACATTCAGGCCAGGCACTAAACACTGTCCACAACAGACAAAGAATCTCTGCAGTTGACCAACCTGAAGGATAAAGTGGCCAGGTCAAAGCAGCAGAGTGCACACAGCACACACTGGAGACACTTCAGGGGGAAGCACCAGGCCTTGCGGATCAGGGAACACCACACTGTAGGGCACTACAGGATCTCTTCTTCATGAAGCCAGTACCCTCAAAACAGGAGATATAGCTGACTTTCCTAACATAGAGAAAGAGGCACAGAGACTTAAACAAAATAAGGGACAGAGGAATTTGTCTGAAATGAAAGAACAAGACAAGGCCACAGCTTGAGATCCAAATGAAACAAATATAAGGAATATGCTTGATGGAGAATTTAAAGCCATCATCATAAGGATACTCACTGGACTTGAGAGAAGAGTGGAGAACATCAGTGACACCATTAATACAGAGATAAGGTATAAAATAGAAGGCTAAAGAGCTCAATAAACAAAATGGGAGACTTACATGGTAGAATAAATAGCAGGCTGGAAGAAGCAGAGGAATGAATTAATGATCAAAGAGAGTAATGGAAAGTAATCAATCTGAGAAAAAGAGCGAAAATAAAATTGTGTAAAACAAGAATAGACATAGAGACTCAGTGACTCCATCAAACATAATAAAATTCATATACTAGGAGTCCCAGAAGAAGAGAAAGAAAAGCTGACAGATAATTTATTTGAAGAAATAATAGCTAAAAACTTTGCTAATCTGGGGAAGGAAATCCATATTCTGGTGACATGGAGAACCCTCAACAAAATCAATAAAAGTAAATGCACACCAAGACATATTGTAATCAAAATGGCAAAATATAGTGATACAAAAAAAATATTAAAAGCAGTAAGATAAAAGAAGACAGTTATACACAAAAGAAACCCCATAAGTCTATCAGCAGATTTTTCAGCAGCAACTTTCCAAGTCAGAGGAATGGCATGAATATTCAAATGGAAATAATATATTCAAATGCTGAATAGGAAAAACATGCAGCCAAGAATTCTCTATCCAGCAAAACTATCATTCAGAATAGAAAGAGAGTTAAAGATTTTTCCAGACCAAAGAAAAAAAAAATTGAAGGAGCTCCTAACCACTGAATCAGACTACTATATGCATATGTTATATACAAACCTAATGGTAATCACAAATCAAAAACCGCTAATAAATAAGCAAAGAATAAAGAGAAAAAAATCCAAACATATCACTAAAGGAAACCAGAAAACCATGAAAAAGAGAAAGATAAGGAAGGATCAGAGAAAATCTTCAAAAAATCTTCAGAAACAACCACAAATGGCAATAAATACATATCTATAAGTAATTACTTTGAATGTAAAGGGACTAAATGCTCCAATTGAAAGACACGGTGACAGATTGGATTAAGAACAAAACAGAACAAAACAAAACCCATCTCTAAGCTGCCTACAAGAGACTCATTTTAGACCTAAGAACACCTACAGATGGAAAATGAGGGGTTGAAGAAACATTTATCATGCAAATGGATGTCAAAAGAAAGCCAGAGTAGCAATACTTATATGGGACAAAATGAACTTTAAAACAAAGACTGTAACAAGAGACAAAGAAGGACACTGTATAATATAATAATACAGGGGACAATCCAACAAGAAGATATAAAAATTATAAATATTTATGTACCAAATATGAGAGCACCCAAATACATGAAACACTTAATGACAAACATAAAGGAATTAATAAATAATAATACAATAATAGTAAGGGATTTTAACACACCACTCACATCAATGGACAGATTACCAAAACAGAAAATCAACAAGGAAACAATGGCTTTTAATGACACACTGGACCAGATGGATTTAACATATATGTTCAGAACATTCCATCCTAAAAGAGCAGGATACACATTCTTTTCAAGTGCACGTGGAACATTCTCCAGAACAGATCACATATTAGGCCACAAAACAAGCCTCAACAATTTCAAAGAGATCAAAGTCCTAGCATGCATCTTTTCTGACCACAACCTATGAAACTGACAATCAACCGCATGAAAAATCTGAAAGAAAAAAACCCCACAAATACATGGAGGTTAAATAACATGCCACTAAACAATGAATGAGTCAACTAGGAAACAAAAGAAGAAATAAATAGAAAATATAATCAAATGATAATGAAAACACAAAGGTTCAAAACTTTGGGATTTAGCAAAAGCAGTTCTAAGAGGGAAGTTTATAGCAATATAGGCCTACTCAAGAAGAATGAAAATTCCCACATAAACAACCTAACCTTATGCCTAAAAGACCTGGTAAAAGAATAAACAAAACCTAAAGCCAGTAGAAGGAAGGACGTAAAGAACAGAAATCAATGAAACAGAAGGTAAAAAAACAATAGAACAGATAAATGAAACCAGGAGGTAGTTCTTTGACAAAAGAGATACAATTTATAAACCTCTAGCTAGACTTATCAAGAAAAAAAGGGAAAGGACCCAAATAAATAAGATCACAAATAAGAGAAGAGAAATAACAACAAACACCACAGAAATACAGTTATAACAGAATATTATGAAAAACTATATGCCAATAATTGGACAACATAAGAGAAATGGATACATTCTTAGAAACATATAACCCAACTGAAATAGAAGAAATAGAAAATTTGAAAAGACTGATTATCAGCAAGGAAATGGAATCAGTAATCAAAAATCTCCTAACAAACAAAAGTCAAGGACTATATGGCTTCACAGGTGAATTCTACCAAACATTTAAAGAGTTAATACCTATTCTTTTCAAACTATTTCAGAAAATAGGAGGAAAGAAAACTTCCAAATTCATTCTATGAGGGCAGCATCACCCCAAACCAAAAGAAGATAAAGACACCACAAAAAAAGAGGTCTCCAGGCCAATATCTGTGAGGAACATAGATGCAAATACCCTCAACAAAATACAGTGAAACCTTGGATTGTGAGTAACTTGGTCTGTGAGTGTTATACAAAATGAGCAAACATTTCTAATAAATTCTAACTTGATGAATGAGCAATGTCTTACAGTACAAGTATGTGATGCCAAATGTCACATGATCACAACTGAACCAAAGGTTCTTGAAATTTGCTTTGATATACAAGTGCTTTGGATTTCAAGTGTTTCCAAAATAAATTATGCTCACAAACCAGGGTTTTACTGTACTAGCAGACCAAACCCAACAACACATCAAAAAAATCATTCACCATGATCCAGTGGAATTTATTCCTATGTTGCAAGAGTGGTTCAATATTCACAAATCAATCAACATAATACATCACATCAAAAAGAGAAAGGATAAGAACTATATAATCATTTCAATAGACACAGAAAAAACATTTGACAAAGTATGACATTCATTCATGATAAACACCTCCAACAAAATAGGTTTAGAGGAAAGATACCTCAATGTATTAAAGGCCATATATGAAAAACCATCTAAAATCATCCTCAATGATGATTGAGGGGGGAAAACTGAGAGCCTTTTCTCTAAGGTCAGTAACAAGACAAGGATGTCCACTCTCACAAATTTTATTCAACATAGTATTAGCAGTCCTAGGCACAGCAATCATATAAGAAAAAGAAATCAAAGGCATCCAAATTGGCAAGCAATAAGTAGAACCTTCACTATTTGCATATGACATGATACTATATATAAAAAACTCAAAGGACTCCACCAAAAAGCTATAAGAGCTGATAAATGAATTCAGTAAAGTCACTAGACAATTTCAATGCATAGAAATATTTAAATGTACAGAGAAATTAAGAAAACAATCCCATGGAAATTGTACAAAAATAATAAAACATCTGGGAATAAACTTAACCAAAGAGGTGAAAGACCTGTATTCTTAAACATTGTACTCATAAAACATTGATGAAAGAAATGGAAGATGACATAAGAAATGGAAAGATATCACATGCCCATTGAGTGGAAGAACAAATATTGCTAAAATGTCTATACTATCCTAAACAATATAAATGTTTAATGGAATGCTATCAAAATATCAACAGCATTATTCACAGAACTAGAACAAGCAATCCCAAAATTTGTATGGAACCACAGAAGACTTCAAATAACCAGATCAATCTTGAAAAAGAAAAATCAAAACTGGAGGTATCACAATTTTAGACTTCAAATTATATTACAAAGCTGTAGTAATCAAAATGGTATGGTACTGGCATAAGAATAGACACAAAGATCAATAGTATAGAATAGAAAACCCAGAAAAAAACTCACAATTATATAGTCAATTCATCTTCAATAAAAGAGGAAAGAATATCCAATGGGGAAAAATAATCTCTTCAACAAATGGTGTTGGGAAAACTGGACAGCTAGCTACATGCAAAAGAATGAAACCAGACTACTTTCTTACATTGCAGACAAAAATAAATTCAAAATGGATTAAAGACCTAGATGTGAGACCTGAAACCATAAAAATCCTAGAACACAAACAGTAATTTCTCTGACATTGTCCACTGCACTATTTTTCTAAATTTGTCTCTTGAGGAAAGGGAAAGAAAAGCAAAAATAAACTATTGGGACTACATTAAAATTAAAAGCCTCTGCATAGCAAAGGAAACAATCAACAAAACTAAAAGACAATCTACTGAATGAGAGAAGATATTTGCTGATGATGTATCTGATCATGGGTTAGTATCCAAAATAAATAAATAATTTATAAAAGTCAACACACAAAACCCAAAAATCCAATTAAAAATGAGGAGAAGATGTAAACAGACATTTCTCCAAAGAAGACATCCAGATGGCTCATCATCACTTACTGTCAGGGAAATGCAAATCAAAATTACAATGAGATATCACCTCACACTTGTCAGGATGGCTAAAATAAACAACACAATAAACAACAGGGGTTGACAAGAATATGGGGGAAAAGGACTTGTGCACTGTTGGTGGGAATGCAAATTGGTGCAGGCACTGTGGAAACTGTATGGAGCTTCCTCAGAAAGGGAAAAATAGAACTACCTTACCATTCAGCCATCATGTTACTAGGTATTTACCTAAAGAATATAAAAACACTGATTTAAAAAGCTGCACACACCTCTGTTTATTGCAGAATTATTTACAATAGCCAAGATATGGAAGCTGCCCAAGTGCCCATTGATCAATGAATAGATAAATAAGATGTGGTGTGTATATATATATATATACAC